>NC_056741.1:1874932607-1875232607 GCF_019279795.1 Protopterus annectens | reverse complement strand
ACAAGACAATCATAACTGGTGTCAGACAAATGTGTGTAATGGACACAGACAATTTGTAGAGGGGTCAGCTCCATCACCACAGCTTGTATATCTGTTAGTTCCCAAAACCCTAGTGACACTTATCAAGGGTATCACAGATTAAGGGATGCATGGGTATGATGAAGGATGCCATTGTACTTGTTAGCCTATTATACACATATGGACCTATGGAGCCATGTACTTATATTGCTGTACCTTACTGAAGACATATATCTTCTGTGCTGACATTACATTCTGTGCTGTAATGCATATGGCTTTATTGCCACTGTGTATCCATAGGTGTCCCCAACAGAATCCTGAAACTGAAACATAAACAGGTTTGTGACGCACCTGTCATTGTATACGTATACAGCCATTATAACATCATACACCCTATGTTACACAAAATGATGTGGCTTACTCATTACAAATGTCAGCATACAGTATCTGTCAGTAACCAGTACAAGTGGCATGGCAAAACAACACTGCATTACAGAAGTGCATTTTAATTTACATAGTCACCATGTGAATCAGACATATGCCTTCATTTTCCTGCATGGATGCTAAGGATGACATGGATGTGGCAAAGGTATCATCAATTGCACAGAGGGGGTTCACAAGGCCTAGGCTGACTTAAAAGGTTGACAGCATCTGTGTGAGTCAGGAAGGGAAGCCGGCAAGATGGACCATGGAAATATGCTGTGTGTGTCTGTAGTTGACCTGCATTTGACAGTGGTGTGTAAGTGTATGTGTGTACACAGTCAGGCTCAGTGCTAGCCCTACATGTGTGTATGTTGGACACCTTTGAAGAGTGCATGATAGAGCTGACAGTTCACTGTCTCCAGACCCAAACACAGGAACTAGCTCTGCCAGGAGTTGGACTGGCACCTCCATGGTCAAGGTAGAAGCAGTGCTAGTACCTGATGGTGACTGCTGTCTGCTGGTACTGCATCCTCTACAGGAATGCCTGGGACCATGAGCCCATGTCTTGGTGTGGACAACACACTCCCCTCTGTAGTGCTGGATGTACTGCCACTATGTGAGCATGATTGTGCATAGCCACGTGGACTCTCAGCAGATGGGGTTGCTGGACCTACATTCATGAGTCCAACGCTCAACTCCAACCAAACTTTCCAGCACAGATAATGTGCATTCAAGACAGTGTGCAATCTTTCTCAACCCACCATCTTTCCATTGCATCAGTGAACTGATCCAGGGTGTCAGCAATGCAGTGGAGAAAGTCACGGATGTCAGACTGTGCTGCATCCATAACCCTAAGCATACATGTGGAGTTCCTTTCAGAACATGCCTATGCCTTCATGATGGCGCGAAACATGCATAGAGTGAACCATGATGTCGCTCTTGCAACAGGTAGTGGAAAGACAGCAGGCCTCCTATAAGCAGCCCTGTCAGTCTGCCTGTGTAGAACCTCACCAGCTGTCTGGCTATGGCCAGTGTCTACAGTCAATGGAGCCATAGTTGCCACACTTTCCTGTTCAATGTCCACACCTTCTGAATGTCCCGTATCTGTTGCCTCTGGGGATTGGATACATGTGGGCAAACTGACTATGTGTGGTGACAATGAGGGTAGAAGAGGGATGTCAACCTCTGGGAAAGATTCAGCCCATGACACCCCTACCTGTGTCTCACTCTGACCACCATCATCTGAGTCTGAAGAGACACTGACATCAGGTTGTGTAGGAGACAGAGACCAACCTCCCCAGTTACCTGTGATAAAAAAGGAAAAAGCAGTACATAAATTATTATTTTATTTATTATGTATTATTATTTTGCATTTGTTGACCAGGAATGTATGACTGGATGCATGTCCATTTTCAGCAGAGGCATGGGGAGAAAAGTTCCACAGTAACATTTTAAGCAAAATAGAAGGTGTATACAGAAGCATTCAAATTTACATAGATAGTACCAAACTTAACATTGACTAGTAACATAGCATTCAAGCTTAATTCGAATTTACATAGCTAGAACCAAACTTTACATTGACTAGTAAGATAACATTGAAGCTTAAGATTTAACATATTTACATAGACTGAACACATCTTTTACAGTTTTAGGTTAGGCTTACCACCTGTCCCACTTTACGAGTGACAGTCCCTCTTTGGGCAGTTGTGTCCTGCAAAAAAACTGAAAAAATGCCAAATGTCCTGAGATTTTAGGACAAACATATTTCTTACATTTTATGTAATAGTTGCATAAAACAGTTATTCTGCATCTGATACACCTAAATGTTATAAGAAACAGAATAAGCAACTAAAATGCTACAAGAATAAGCTTTTATTTAGGCAAAAAAGTGAAGTTCCGTCCTTTGTACTGGCCGTGGGTATGTTTTGCCCTGCAAAATCTGATGTTTGTACCACAGATGTCCCACTTTGGGCATTTGAAAAGGTGGCAACCCTATTTTAGGTTGAGGCATTACATAATGGCGAAGATTGTTAATACCGTCATTATGCTCTGCAGTACTATATTGCAATATATCTAAAGATCTATACACTGTTGTCACAATTACAGACCTGTTGAAAACCCAACCTCATGTAATAGGAGAAGAGTGCATTACTTTTCCTACTAACAGCTGTAGTTACATGTAAATAAAAGCTATTTACACAGCAATCTCATCAGCAACAATTAGGTACACTATTCACATTTGTGAATACTCTGTGCAGTTGACACATATGACAATCTGTAATGTTCTGACAGTACTGTCACATCTATCAGTATGGTCGCACTTACAAGGCATAGGTATGACTCTTAACATGTACAGTCAGAAAATGTCTGTGTAGCTGGCAATCATGCTGACAGTAAAGCAATCCAGGCAGCAGGCCTGGGATGACACTTTAGAGATTACAGCGCTATAAACCTACATCTATAACAAAATAGTGTTGTGCTTACCAAGAGTAGGACCATGGCCTTGTCCGATACCTGATGGACATGTGAAAAGTTGAGGGAGAGGTAATGTCAGTACCACCACATGTTGCACCGCAAGGTAATACGTCCATATATCTCACATTTACAGTAGCTACTATGTTAATTGTTATATTGGTCAAAATCCAAGTATAAGAGTCAAACTACAATGAAACCCTTCCCCCCAAAGAACAAAGACCTGACACCCACATAAAAGTATGTACACCCTGGCACACTGAATGCTACAGTATTGCAAAGCTGATCAAACTAAGCTTACCTGTATGCTTCTCTAACATGGAAACTGCGGCACCCACATCCATGATGTACAGTGTGATGGATGCCTGTGAGCTGTCGTGTGTGTCTAGGTTCACCAGGAATTTCTCAGTTGTTGACAGTGGTTGTTCTGCTGCAGGCTGTGCACTGGTGATCCCATAATCCCTGGCTACATATGCTGCATTTCTGCATGCAGCATTGAACTTGTCCATTGCGTGGTGTCAAATCTGCTCATATGTCCTGCTCTGATGACCTTTGGCATTCACATGAAGGACAAGGTCAGACCACAATGCTGCCTCCCTCTGGACATTAGGAGTTCATGGTTTTGTCAGAGGCCTTCCAGTATAATATCATTTTCTGCATCCTTGGAAGGTGCACAGGATCTTGGGTACATGTTTCCTGAAAGACAACAAAATAGGAACACATTCTGAAACCACACAAGGATTGTGTGAGTGAACTTCACTTTTTTACTCTGTAAAGGCTTGTAGCCGAGGCGCTAGGAGAGGAGAGACAACTTAAAGGTTTTTATTAAATTCTTATTTTGGAAAGTAGAGATGTTTTCACTGGTCTTTTGTGTGGTTTCAGAATAATTTTCTTTTGGATAGTAGTTAAAATAGGAACACGTATCAGGATGACATAAGTGGAAGTACACTATGTAGAGATACAGCAAGAACAGATTGGCTGGCAGAATCCACTGCTTAATCACACATGCCATATTCCACAGTGCGCAAACATACTAAGTGTGTTGATACAACTAAGAGACTAGCAATAGTCAGCTATTCCCGTGTGTGCTATGACAGATACTGCTGTATGATCATACACCCAGCACTGGAGTCTATTGTAGTATGTCCTCTAGGGGGAACCCCTCTGATAATATGTCAAAACAGTAGCGACAAACAAATAGCATTGTACTATTACAGCCACTATAAAGGGGCAGTCCAATGAGACCAGTGTGCCACATTGACAAAAAACATTCCACCCTCAATGTATTGTATGTCCTCTGTAGGTGTAACAAATGTGGAGATCAATGACAAGTCATTATCACAGTTCTAAGAAAGGCTTAATGCTGTAATCCCCATTCCCCCTAAGTATATTCACACATATGCATCATGTGGTAAACAAAAAGGTAACGTACATAGCTGATGGAGTGCAGAACTCCTCTGTTGATAAGCGGTGTTAATTAAGTTTTTGCAAATGCGTGTTCTGTGCGAGGAAAGTCACATACAGAATGGTTCCCCATAGCCAGCTGTTTGCCTTTTTTACATGCTTATCATTACCAGGTGATTGCGTCTTAACAGATCTATGGTTCTGATATGCTAATGGAAGCCAACACAGCTGATTTGCACTATCATCAGTCAATGACATGCAACCACTGTACAAGATATAAGGCCTTTATGTAGATTAGAAGCCATTTATGATATGTTGTGGTGGACATTGCTGGAGTGAGAAGACTACATCATTGCAGAGGGTAGGTATGTAGCAGTTACTTTTACATAGAGATGTGTGTGCTACAGTCTGCAACTGCTGCTGCAGGTAATAGGCATTAGCAGAGAGTGTGAACACTTTGGTGGTCACCAAGCTGTAAGAGTAACTGTGGGGGCTGTGTCAGCCTTGATGTAAATGCAGAGCCACAGTGAGGGTACCCATTCCACTCCATGTAAGGCATGTGTAGTTAAGGTAAGTATGTTAGGCAATAGTATCACTAACAGAGTACTAGTTAACATATTTGTTGTGTCCTTGAGCAACATTGGGGATACATATAACATTATGTCCACCATTTGGACAACTGTCAGGCTATGTGTTACAGTCTAGTACTCATTTAGAATGTGTGTGCTGGCAGTCCTTGTTACAAGCAGGAGCTTCATATGTGTATGTCAGTTGTGCAGATGTGCTTATCTGCACTGTGAGTATGACAGCATTGTGTGCTGCACTCTGATATTACTGGGCCTCATTTGCATTACCTGAGTTAAAATCCTCTGTGAATGCATATCAATGAATGACCTGACACTTTATGCACTTATAGTTTTGCTATAGAGATATGGGAAGTGTGTTCCTATCTGGAGGCCTGTGACTTCCATCAGTGAAGAACAGACATTTCATTTGAAATGCATTGTGCGGATAAAGAGTGCATGACTCAGTCATATTGCTGGCTTCACAATAATGTAATTTAAATGTTACACACCACTGGATTGGAACCCAGGACTGTGTGTGGCAAAATGTGCTGTTTGCAAGGCATTTAACAGGCTGAGCTCCTGCGTCACTGTTACATCAGGTATATTTGGAAGATGTAAGTGCACACATATAGGCTGTGACATATTTTTTTCCATCCATAATTATGTGCATGGCTTTATATGTATATATTTCTGCACCGAGGTCCCGGTTGAACATGTACTTTGCCATTAATGCCCTAGCAGGTGTGTTTCTAAATGTTGCTGATAAAAGGGCACATTTACCTGCTATTAGTGATCTCACCTGCATCCATTATTATGTCTTTGGCTGTCTAGTGGTATAATCTTGCACCAGACTCCAAGGTACACTCCCATTTTTTCCATTACTTTTTAATCAAGTTTCCGTGATGTGGCATGATGCACAGCTCCGCTTAAACACACTTAATGACTGTAACTGGCAGTTACTATGTTTTACTTAAACCACCTGCTTTAATTAACACCTGCATGGCCTGGCAGGTTAATGCAGCGGTCTGTAGGTGCGACGGTCTTGGGTTTGAAATAGGGGACAGGTGTTTATTTTGTATATATTTATTACCATTTAAGAAACATATATCAGTATGCCTCCAATTAGCTAAGCTTAGTGAAGCTATCATGCAGCATCTCACAAAAAAATATATAAAGAATAGAAAAATGGGGAGATAGGAAAGTGGTGAAATGGGGTGCAAGCAGGGGGAAAACATAGTGAAAGACAGGTAAGATTTTGCAGGAATGGTGTAGGAAAGAACCGTAGCTATCCATTTCTTCTCCAGCAACAACTGTGTAGTTTGACAGAATTTGTAGATGATTTTGGACTCTCACACCCAGAGAGAGGGGTGAGGACAACATAACTGTGTTGTTAAGCCTGTTGGACTGAATTACTTGTATGAAATGGAGCGCTATGTATAGGACATTATTTTTTTTTGGGGGGGACAGGTGCTTTTTTTTTTTGTTGTTTGTGTTTTTTAAGGTTAGAGTGACATGTTGGGGAAGGGACATAAGTACGTGTGGGAGAGGTAACTTGGGTAGGTGAGGAAGCTTTTGCAGACAGACAAGACAAAGAAGACAGCAGACAGGGGTGGTGGGTGACACACGTGGGGGTGAACACCTTGGATGGGGAGGGTGTTGTGGAATTGCAGCCCAGTGTGCCTCTACAAGGTAAGAGCATGGCTCACATCCCCACCCATGGGATTATCGGCACTGCTCCATCACTGCCCCGAGAGTAGCTGTGGTGGAGGCTGGGCTCCGAGGGAAGCCTGGTCCACCAGGGTGGCCAGCATGCTCTCCATTTGGTGCAGGTATCATTCAGTCCCATGGATGACAATCGTATGCACCAAACCCGGCAGTTCTTTACGGGTGACAACTCCCCCTCCACCACTGCTCCCAGAGGATGGCCCGGACTCATCCTTGGAGGCATTACTACTCGACAACACAGGTAGTATAGGAGCAGCAGAGGGGGCACTGCCAGGCTGGGTTCTAGACAGGCTGGGACCCGGTGCTATGGCCAGAGTAGGCAAGGTAGGCAGATCATGAGGAATCAGCTGACCTTGATGCGCTGCAGTAAAGTAGTTATAACAATAAGTTAAGGTTAGTAATACCCAATGCAATGTTAGTATTAACAGAATGGACCATATTATTGATTAATCCAAATACATATTAAGGTGTATTATGCGTAACACAACATGAAGTAACATAACAGTAAGTATGTTAAAAGCAAGCCAGTATCAAATAAACCATAAGGCCAGCAAAACAGTTTAACAAAATATGTTAATATTAAACCATAATAATAAATAACAATAATACATTAAAGAAGATAAGAGGTGGAAAAAGAGAAAAACATACCATTATTGACATCACAGATGATTTCCCTAAAAAGACTGGTAATACATACTTCTACAGGTGTGCAGTGTCAGCTGTGAGTACAGTGACTACAGCTGCTGATGTAGCACATGCATATCTCTCAAGCTGTTAGCATGGGACAGTATGGGCCAAGCACTAACAAATGCAGGTACACAACTTCACAGAACAGTTTCACATAATGTGCACATGTATCACTACCAAGGAGTTATGTAAATGGATTTGAAAATACACTAGATTCCATTTAATTATTTATCTTGTAATCATGGTCCAGACAGATTAGATGGTTGTAATTACATTAAGAAAAATTGTGACAGTTGAGAGGTATGTTTGTGTATATTAAGTAGACTAGACAGCTATCATGCCTTAGTTGGCAGGCATGGGAGCAAAACCCAAAAGCTATGACTGCAGGGGACATCTGCAAATAATGTAACAATTGACTGCAGCAACTTAGACATGCATAGGATACAAGCCTACTGCAAATATTAAGACATATTAATATGGAAAACCAGAATCCTGCTTAACACTTTATTGGTATTGGTGTTAAATATCTGTGATGTCTACACAGAATATCTGCCCATAAAGTGAGCTACCTCACATATGTACCTTTTGTTCCTGGAGTGGGACAACATTATGTGACTGATATTGGCCTGGAAACAGCCTTGAACAGTACTATGACTTGTGCAATACATTCTTCAGGGCATTACGTTTGGATTCAACAGTTATCACAGTTTTACAGTTGACTTCAGCAACCTTACCATAGACATACAATGCATACAGCTCTACTGCAGTTATGTTATGACACCACAGTCCTGCTTTACACCTTTTTTGCTTACTGTTATTGGTATTGTTTATTGCACAATAGTTTTTATTCATTTATTGCAGTACAGTTCTAATT
The DNA here is from genome assembly GCF_019279795.1 of Protopterus annectens. Classification (NCBI taxonomy): domain Eukaryota; kingdom Metazoa; phylum Chordata; order Ceratodontiformes; family Protopteridae; genus Protopterus; species Protopterus annectens. The sequence goes on along the minus strand of NC_056741.1, from coordinate 1,875,224,438 downwards.
TTCCATTTATTGCAATATAGTTCTTATTGTTTATTCTTTATTGCACTACATATTTTATTGTTTATTCTTTATTGCAGTACAGTTTTTATTGTGTATTCTTTATTGCAGTGCAGTTTTTATTGTGTATGGTTTATTGCACTACAGTTGGCATAGTATAGCCGTACTTACCACACTCATGATACAATCTTGCCAGGTGCCTGGCATGGGACTGTATGTTGGGAGCCCTCTCAGCTGCAGCTGTTGGGAGAGAAGCACACCAATATGCAAACCAGTTTTGAACACATTCTCCTTGTATTTTAGTAAAATAGTGGAAGAAAGATTTACATATGTCTGGGGCATGCCCAGCCCTGGCCTCCTGGACCGAAAAGTCCAAAGTTCCCCGCTTTCTATGCTTAATGTCACCAGTGTGGGGGATGCCAGTAGCACTGGTACATTCCCTGGCCAACTGATCCCAGGCCTCAGACTTACATTCTGAGCCCTAGTAATCATCCTGCAGCAGCCTAGTTCCATATTTGTACAAAAACCCTGGACTCCTACACAACCCACCTCTGTACCTGAAAGCCCGCAACCTATCCAACACCACCTGGCATACTGACAAAGACTCTAACAACTGTTGCAGAATTACTACCTATTGGCCTTAAATATAGGCTGTTTTTCCTGCCCTTACACATTATTCACCAACATTCAAAAAAGTGTCCCATTGCTTACCATCTCACAAACAAGCTAAGCAGAGGTGACCATTGCAAAAACTCGCACAACCGTTTATCACATTTAAGCAGTGCTTAGCACTGTGAAGCTCTGCCAAATATAAAAGTTTTGTTTTTAAATTAAAAGAAAGTTTACATTACACAAATGGTATGTTGGCTAGGGACTCAAACCCAAAAACTACGAACCTTTAGGCTGCCACTCTACCCATTTAGCTACTTTGATAGTACATAAAGTGGTATATTTTCACATATACTACTAAGTTACCACATCCCGCCACACAAACAGGCTTAAAGATAACCAGAAATAAGTAATTAATTAGATCTGGTTTCTATTTTTAGATATCTAGCAGGTGTCAGCTGTGTCTTTATAAGTACAGCTTTGCATTGAAGCTTTCCGCATTGTGATGCCCAAACTGACATTAAAAAAGAAAAAAAAAAAAAAAAGAAGAAGAAGAAGATATGATAATTAATTACATCCAGTTTCTGTTTTTTAGATGTCTAGCACGTGTATATGTCTAAGTGCAGCTTGGTATTGCTGCACTCTGCACCATGCCTCGCAAACGGACATCTAAAAAAAATTTAAAAAAAATGTGAAATTTCCAACACAAGCTATTCATTCACAGCACATTTCAACAGTAGCAGGGAACATTACAGGGAGCCTCACACTGTACATAACATCTCATCAGGCATCTACAACCATGGGATAGCCTCTACACTTCTGCCTACATGGATTGAGTATCCCTGTTACTATGCTCTCCCTCGGCAGCGCACTTTAATTAATATGCATGACACGCTGCTAAGGGGAACTGTGTCCATGTACATGGGTACATTCCATGTAGGCTCTATATAGAGCCTACACAGATTTTACTGAATCCTGGGGAAAGACATAAATTAAATAAATTATACAAGAAAACATTGGGTAGAGCAGCTGCACTTCTTCATTTGCTTATTTGGTAAATTCCTTTGATGCATTCATAATTTGGTACTTGAACATCAAACACATGCATAACTAAAAAAACAGTTCCATTTCAGTATCATTCAGGTCTTTAATATTTTTTTTTTTTTTTTTGTGAGAGCTAGCAAATTCCTAATAAGAACAGATACACTAAACCAAAAAAAAAAAATATATATATATATATATATATATATATATATATATATATATATAAAATATACAGCAAAAGGAAAGGGTTTTCAGGGCTACCAACACGAAATTGTAAAATGCTTTCTTTCCTGCTTTTTACCTGCCTTTACACTTCCTAAGCTGCAGCCAAGTTATAATGAAACTGCTTGCTTTTCTTGCATCCAGATTGCTAGATCACACATATGTAAGGAATTATGTCCTCTTACTTAACTGGAATTACCAACTCCACTTGCTCAGAACGAGCTCAAACTGCCCCATAGATTATCATATGTCTCAAATTGCCCTAGGGTATGTGGTAACACAGTGTTATCACTCAATAAATTTCTGATTGACAGTTAAGTTTCTTTTCCAGTTAAGTCCTCTGTCAACAAATACAGGTACAGGGATTTCATATTTTCATCTGTCTATGTAAACTTTCAACATCCTCTCACTTATATTTGGTCAGACTGCTTTCAAACTTGGTTTATAACTTAAGTAGGCCTTGAAACTGCATACAACAAGCATCTGGTTTGCATTTGTGGGACTACATAACATACATTCCCCTTTTTATCTACTTATATTAACTAACTTGAATTCCTACTGCCCCCGCCCCGACATATTTTCTGAAATAAATCTATTACATATTTAGAATAAACAAAGACAGAAGCAACCATTTGCACACAATGACAATAATAAGTGTGGAAAAACAGACAGGAATAAAAGATGCTGAGAAATCAGCTTGATAAATTATTCATATGCAAAAACAAGTAAATGTTTTACACCATAAACACTATACCGTACTTTTCATATCCCTACCCCCTGTAAAACTCTCCTTTACATAACTCATATTTTGACTCTTGTACCACTGTATCTTAATTTGTATTTGTACTATATTTGAATTTTGTATTACTGTATTTGAATTTGTATTTGTATTGTATTTGAATGTTGTATTATTGTATTTAACCTTACTGATGTTTTTAAGCTCTCTGTAAACACCCATGTTCAATGCATTTTATTATCTGTATCTTACTTTCTGTGGAGCTTTTCTCCCCAGGCCTCTACTGAAAATGGGTCTCTGACCCAGTGGACTTTCCCTGTAATATTCCCTGGTACTGTTGAAAAATGTTGTGAATGAATACCTTGTGCTTGAAATTTCAATTTTTTATTTTTTTTTAAATGTCCATTTGCAGAGCACAGCACAGAGTGCAGCAAATGTCAATAAATAAATAATTTAATATAAGATACTTGTTTCCAGCTAATATGTTTCCTTTTAATTTCACAACAAAGAAGAATATTTAACAGTGTTTAAACAGAACTGAAGTATAACTGACTTAGGTAAAAGTTATGAGATTAATAATTTCACACTTAAGTGAAAGTGTTGCAATGCCAAGCAATGTAACACATACAAACCTTACATTATGAACATAATCCAAGAAGGAAGATAACTCTGTAAGGTTAGGTAAGCCTTGGAGAAAGTCATATATTTACTAAAGAGACATTAAGAGAATAAAATATCTGAAAGTGATCTTTTCCATAAAACAGACCAGTATAGATTTCACTGTGACTAGGTTTGGGTTTGTTTTAAGGTGCAACCTGGGGGCACTGCCCGATTACCTGACTTACTCAGAGTTACACATACAAATAGCGAGTGAGGGAATCAAACCTGGAATGGATTATGAAGCTATTTAGCACTACATAAATGAATCATGTGTGCTACATTGTAAGACGTGTTAGAGTCTAATGTTAGCACATTTGGGAAAATTGAATAAATAAATTATATTTCTTAAAATCCAACAGGAATATGTTTTCCAAGATAAAAACAACTGATGAGTTTATGCTTTTACATTTTAAGAACATGAAAGCATTCTAAGAAAGGAAATTATCTACATTACCTGCATGATTATCCATCAGTTTTCCATGTTCAGGTTAAAAGCAGTGGGATAAAATAACAATTTATTTCATTTGTGTTTCAGAAAGAAAGAAAGAAAATCATGAAATTTTAACATTTTTCTTACCATAGACAAAATTTGAAAAAAAATGCTTTTAAGTGGAAAAGGTAAAACATTTTGGAAAATATTATGTGAAGTTAAATATTTTAACTAAAAATTACCTTATTTAGATATCCACTCATTAGCAGAAGCAGAATACAAAAATACACCTCAAATAAGGGTGATAAATTTGAAAGTTGGCAATTGTAAGACTGTCATTAGTTTTAGGTAATATTCATTTGTCATGTAAGATTCTAGGAGATTTCGGAAAGCATCAGTATTTTGATTAACCAATATGAATGAAAAAAAAGTTGTAAAATAAAAAAAAAGAAAGGAAGACTTTACTTAAAAAATTAGCCACATGAAGAAATTGTGTATTATTGCTGCCTTGGAGAGCAACGACAGTTTCAGGTTGTTTCATCTCATACTACCATTCTCGTATGTCTTCAAGTTCAGAGAAAGTTATTGATATTTAGATGATATAAAACTTTGAAGACTAATATATTAGGATATATAAAGTCAGAACAATTTTATTGGGGACTTAGCTGAAATAAGGATAATTGTCACTAAAAGCAATGGTATTTATATAAATTGGGCTTGTAACTACACAGCTGAAAAATTAACAGTTGTTAATACATGGGGAATGTCAGTTTTGCATAGTTGGTACTATCCACAAATATAATAATATTTGGAGAAAGTGTCTATTATTTGAAGTACTTATGAGTAACTATGTTAGTAACAGTGGTTACAAACAGAAGTTAAAAGATAGGGAAGTAAGGCATGTTCCTATCTACTTCTGACTTTGGCAGGGATAGATTTAGAAGGATCATTACGTTCTCAGAGAAAAAGTTTAGAATTCTTAAAAAATGTTTAAAATTGTTAATAAATAAAAAAAGAGTCATCATTTTTAGTTCATGGTAGTCCAGGTTCTGACTGAGAATTAAAACATGACTAGAAAACCAGTTCTAGATCTGTTAAGATGTATCAGGGATTCCGAAAGTCTAAATGTGGTAATATACTTTCCAAAAGAAATTTTGACTTTTTTTTACAATAGAAGTTTATAGAAAAATAACAGTAAATCTTTCTGGATGTGGAGTCTTACTAATGATTAGCTGGTTAATAGTCTGTTAGATTTCTTTATGATATATTGTAGCTTCAAGAGTATTCCTTCTTCCTTAAAGACAAATAGAAAAGCAACTGAATCCAAGACATCTTGAACAAAAACATTGCCAGCTTGTTGAGCTGATTTAGAACATATGATAGAAATAAATCAATAATAAAAATGTTTAATATGTCTTTACCATGGTATGGTGATGGGGACTGGCATTGTTCTTAATATTTTGCCAAATGTTTTAATTTCTTCCAAAGTAAATGTGAGTTCATGAAAATGCTTAGTTGTAATTCCTAGTCAGTAATTTTCTTGTGATTGTCTTCTGAAATCCTCTTAGTTTTAAATACTTCCAGTGTATACTTTGGGAAGCATTAACATTTTCAGTGGCACATCTTGATTTGTATAATAATCTTTAGTAACTAAAAAGCATGAGATCACAGCTTTAGAAAAGGTCTACGTAAGGTGAGCCTTTATTAATAAATTATCTAACTCATGCAGTAGTCCATCAAAGTTATTGTTAATAGAATTAAGAATTTCAAGGTCTCAAAATCTCAGGAATTCACTGTCTATGAAGAAAATTCAGACAGTGTTGTGTTAAGACTAAAGTATAACATGGCAGCAGTGTGAGAGGAGTAAAGGCTAGAATTAGAGGTAATCTTGCTAAATATGTCTGCCTGTAGATGAAACAGTAACCACACCTTCTTTAAGGCCCTAAACACATACACCCCATTAAGAACTAAAAGAATCCAGTCCAACCCAGCATGATGCCTTACTAAAGAAACAAAATTGATAATGAAAAAAAAGACAACACATGGAAATCCTGGAAAAAGAATAAAACAGACACAATTCTTTAAGCAACTTAGAAATATCTCCAAAAGCAAAGTGAAATAAGATAAGAAATTCTATTTTACAAATTTATAAAATAACTAATTCTTAACCCTTCTGGTCATGTATTAACCACCTCCTAATCCAGATCAAACCGTACAACCTTCCCTATCCATTAGTGATGATCACAGTCACATCACCTCTCAATTTAACTCATAATGTATACAGTCACCTCTGTTTTGTCCAATTCATCTATAGTAAATCTCTCCAAACTTACCAACAATAATAAATCAGAAGTATCCTTCTCACCACCTTAGCCCCTGATAATTTACCCTCTGAATATTTAAAACTTGCAGAAGAAGGAATAGCCCACCTAATAGCTATACTCCTAAATCATTCCATCAAGAAAACAGTACACATCTTATGGAGGACAGCAAATATTCTTCCAATACATAAACGAGGAATGTCTACTAAATTCTCCAACTATAGGCCAATAACTATCCTGTCCCCCTCTCAGATATTCTTGAAAAATGTGTCCAATGTCAACTTATCAAATTCATGATAAACAATAAACTTCTAGCCCTCATACAACATGGTTTCAGTCCTCATTGTAGGACTGCCTCAGCCCTTCTTAGCGTAAATCAATATATAAATTACAGCAACTTGATATCAGCTGTTTTCTTTTATCTCTCTAAAGCTTTTGATACTGTTTCTCATACTTTTATTATTCAGGACACTCTACGCTAGGCCATGATAATACATCACTTAGCTGGTTTTAAATTTTTCTCACTAATAGATGCCATTAAATGGAAGCCGTTTTATTCACATTTCTCCCTATAACAGTTGGTGCCCCCCAATGATACATTCTTGGCCCCATCTATTCAATATATTCATTAATGAGCTGTCCAAAGCTATAAAACATGTCACAATCTTGCAGTATGCAGATGAATCCACAATGATTTACTCCACAAAAATCGCCTAGAAATCTTTCAAGTTGGTGGAAAAATGGTTCACCAGCTATCAACTCTTGTTAAATCCTATCAAAATTAATGGTGTTTACCCCAAGACAGTTTCTGCAACAAAAGTAACAGTTTACCTTAACCTCATGGAATCAAACCAGAATTAAGCCAATGTCCAGTATAAAGCTTCTAGTTTTAGTAATAGATGAACACTGCAAGTCTGACCTACACATAAGAGAAACCATTAAAAAAAAACAACAACAGAAATTAGGAGCATTATATAAAATCAAACCATACCTCATCCCAGCAACTAAAAAATATATGCATCCTCCTTATTGCCCTCAGCTGTACTATATGCTACTCCAGTATTTACAGACTTGCAGTTCACACTACTGATTAGATAGATAGATAGATACATAGATAGATAGATAGATAGATAGATAGATAGATAGATAGATAGATAGATAGATAGATAGATAGATAGTATAGACTCCAAGTTACTATACACAAATAGTCGGTGTAATGGGTCGTCAGTGTTCTGGCATTGTCATATCAGTGTTTTGAAAGTTGGGTAAGTGGGATTTTGGTCTACTGAAGTAGACTATGTGTGTGTGTGTGTGTGTGTGTGTGTGTGTGTGTGTGTGTGTGTGTGTGTGTGTGTGTGTGTGTTGTCTATAATAGAAAAGAGTGGAATCCTTCTTTAGGATGAAAATATCTTTACAGGTCAACCATAATAAAAGGTCCCACATGGCAAAAAATGACATCAGATTCAGGAGTGGAGAAAGATGAAAATCCAGAGCACCAATGACCTGGAACACCAACTTTCCACTCCAGGTAAGTAACTGCTTGGTCACCATGTTGAACTTTGCCCCTTGACCCCACAGTAGTGCAGTCTTAGAGCTGGTATATTTAGGTAGGGGGTGCGGGGGGATTAATTTGCTTTGGTTTTAATAATAAGGTTGCTAAATTTGCAGTAAACGTGTCTTACAAATCCCTTATTGCCTCTCTCTATAAATTCTGCCTTGGCTCAAACTTCCTCAGTACCTATCACAGTTACATTTAAATTTAGTAATTACACATAGATTGCTCCTCATCCCTGACCACTGTCCAAACATAAGTAAAATAATTCAGCAATATCAACCCAGCAGAACTCTTTATCCATCCAAGAAGCAACTACTTCAGGTAACTAAATCTAATAACTCTGTAGGTGAGTCCCTATATTCTTCTTATGGCTCAAGCCTCTGGAATGCTATACATCTTGCCCTTTAGCAAAGTAATCATTTCAAGTCCTTTAAATCTCAGCTTAAGCAATATCTTTCAGACACCAGGCAGTGCTTATGTTCAGTCCCACGATAATTTCAATAACCACCAACCCAGACATGTTCAACTGATTCTTACCTTCTCTAATGTCCAAATTTAAAACTTCATTCTCTATGTCATCTTACAGATTTCACTACTGAAATTGCACCCTAATTTAGTCTAAACTAATGATGTGTCCCTGTTATGTTCACTTGAATAACTAAATAATTCTCCAAGTATTGTACCTATATTGTTATTTTATTTTTCAGTTTTGTGTAAAAAATTAATATCTGTTGTTATATTTCTTGTTATAGTTTGCTTTTGTGTCATATCTCTGCATATGTTTTCTGAAGACATGTTATCTGATTGTAGAGCTTTTCACCCCGGACCTCCGCTGAAGAGGGGTCACAAGCTTTGCCCAGTTAGACTTATCCTGGTAAACAAATGCTAATAAATAATAAATAAATACATTGTTGCCTAAAATCCATGGAAAAACTAATTTTATGGCCAAGGTGTGTGTGTGTGTGTGTGTGTGTGTGTGTGTGTGTGTGTGTGTGTGTGTGTCTACTTCAGTAAACCAAAATCTCACTTACCCGACTTTCAAAATGCAGAGATGACAACGCTGAAAATCCAGAGCACCAATGACCTGGAACACCAACTTTCCACTCCAGATAAGTAACTGCTTGGTCACCATGTTGAACTTTGCCCCTTAACCCCACAGTAGTGCAGTCTTAGAGCTGGTATATTTAGGTAGCGGGTGCGGGGATTAATTTGCTTTGGTTTTAAGTTCTTTTTGCGGTTGGCTAAGTGGTTACTTACTTGGAGTGGAAAGTCGGTGTAATGGGTCGTCGGTGTTCTAGCATTGTCATCTCAGTGTTTTGAAAGTTGGGTAAGTGGGATTTTGGTCTACTGAAGTAGACTGTGTGTGTGTGTGTGTGTGTGTGTGTGAGTGTGTGTGTGTTGTCTATAACAGAAAAGAGTGAAATCCTTTCTTTAGGATGAAAATATCTTTACAGGTCAACCATAATAAAAGGTCCCACAAGGCAAAAAATGACATCAGATTCAGGAGTGGAGAAAGATGATGGGATATAAGTTCCATTTTAAGAGGATCAGTTGTTGCATTCAATTCATTTGCAATTAAACCCAGAATTAAAATCACTGAGAATTTCAACTGCAGCACCATCTCTGTTGTTTATGCTGTGATTTGCTTGGCCTGCAGCAGTTTTTACATTGGTAAAACTGCCAGAAGACTAGCAGACAGAGCCAAAGAACATCTGCTAGCCATCAAACAGTGGAGCCTGTCCAATGCACTAGTGAAACATACCACAAAATGCACCCACTTCTCTGGCTTCAATTTTCTTATATTTGAGATGGTCACCACCTTCTTTAGAGACACTGATATCCTCCTCCAAGTCAGGGAACTCAATTTTCAGCTGCTTCTTCAAGCAGACATTTCACCAGGCCTTAATGATCACATTAACATCAAATGTGTGCTGAAGTGGTTCAACTGAACCACTGTGCCACCTGTTTGCCAACACAGTTATCACTTTTCCTCCTACTTTAGAGTCCACTTCTTTAAGCTACCTAGCTCTCAGCTTAGGTACTTACACTTTTTATTTCTACACTTCCCTAATCACAACCTTGGTAAATACTATATTAAATAATATGTTTAACCTTTTTATTGGTCACCATGACCTTTTCAGTGGTCACTGTAACTATTTATAGCTCTGCAACTAAACTGCACTTTATTTTTTGAAGAAGTTCTATTAATAAAAGGAACTAAAGTACTCAAAATATACAAGTGCAGTGTGTTCTTCTTTGGATACCACTTGGATTCTGATTTCTGAAGTTTTTTACTTTTTTCTCCAGCCAGAAAGTTTATAACAATAATGGTTTGAGATTATATAAGCAGAGGAATTTGTTTGTGAAAATGAACATGAATATGTAGAAGTAAAAGAGACATTTTCAAAGATGAAGTGCTAACAGTTAAGTAGAAAAATGTCCCCTCTGGATTAATTGTTGTGAATATCCATCCATTGTTCATTAAGTATATGCGTTTCTTATAAACCAATAATCTGACAAGATTCATCGAACTTCCACTCATCACAAATAGACCAACGAAAGTTCCCTTTATCGAAAGGCCAAATGATCATAAAAAATTAAATTGAACTATCATAGTTGGCCAACATCAAGGGAAGGGAACTAATACCTACTTACTGGTAAAAGAAGGTAAGGAAACCTGCCCTTTCTCCACTGTTGTGTGTTCTCAGAGTTGGTTTATATAATTAGTAGGCGGTGGGAGGGCATAGCCCCCCACATAAGAAATGGTTCCATAATCCGCTGTGAAAAAGTGGTTTAGTGATCTAGAGAGTAGTTAATCTTTATAGCCAGGTATCTGGGCACCTTTCTTCCTTTGCCATCTTTCCTTTCCAGAGGTAACCTTTCACATCTGTCTGACATGATCATGATCCCTCATCTCGTGTTATGTGAAGTAAGAATAGATTTAACTCCTGTAAACTCTAGTCATATGCCATCCCCTTTTATCCCACAGATCTTTCTGGTAGCTTACCTCTCAAATCTTTGCATCAGCTTGCTTACCTTTGCCTTACATGGCTTTGAGATTTGCAGACAGTACCAAAGGTGTGGACTGACCAAGGCCTTACAGATTAGAAGCATTACCTCTTTACTTCTGGAATTTCTCCCTCTAATGATATATTCTAGGATTCTGTTTGCTGCCACCACTGTTTTCTTACTCCGTACCTGGTAATCCAATCCTAGTGTAATTAACCTACCCATATACTTCTTGTCTTTTGCTATCAGTTTCCCTCCCCCGCATAGGTGCATTGTTTGCAGCTTCATTCCTGACAGCCTTTCCCAATCCTTCACTGGACTGTTCCTCCATCCTTCACTGGTGCATTTATTTTTCCATTATCAGCAAAAGGTTTGAACCTACTCTTTCTTAGTACAAATATGTCTTAGTCAAACACACTGAAAAGTATAGAATCCTGGAATAATACCTAAGATACTTCACTACTCATTTTCCTAATTCCTGACTTGAGGCATCCCCATCAGGCATTGAACAGCTAACTAGAGGATGCCATCATCCAAGCAGCCATGTAGTTGTTATATGTCCTTGCTCAGATTCAGTTATATAAGCCATGATGGTATTTCTAATTCAGACCCTAACCTCAAATCTCAGTGACAAATAAGAGTACTCACAGCAGTACAAGAGCCTGCCCCCCCCCCCCCCAACCATGTGAGCATGCTTCCACCCGCATGCTAATGAGGACTGCTGTCACATGCTTGGTAAGTAAAGCCAACATTCCCAGTTAGCAGCTGTATTTTCAATGCCTGCAAACCTCCCCTTACATATGACGAAGCAGCCATCCAGATCCCTACTCTCCTGTCCAAGGAAGTCGAGCTGGTGTTGTCCACGCACTGCCAGTGCTACTTACTAGCTATTTCATCTGAGGAGCCACTTATTTGAACTTAGGTCATTTGGATTATACTCCAGACTTCATCCATCTACACCACAAAGATGAGCTTGACTGTAATGAATTGACCACATGAAGTATTACATTTGTTGTTAAATGGATGATTGTACTGAATGCAAGTAGTTTTTTTAGGGGAAGATTACTGACATGGTTATTTATTTATTTAATTTATTTATCTATCTATCCATCTATCTATCTTGGTCTACTTTACATGGTCGACATTTCATAAAGTCGAAGACTATATGGCCAAGGCCATATGATCAATTTTTGAAATTGGCAAACACATAGAACAGTACTGAATTTTCAGTTAGGAATAGATTGGTTTGCATTTTCAGGTGGGTACAGTTCATGACTGACAGAGCAAATTAGCTAGTGATTTATTTCCAAAGCACTTCAATGAATATGATAAGATCTGAATTAGTATTAAGCCAGCAGTCAGAAGATATAATTGTTTCTTGCTTTATAGGTGTTTCTAGCCCACATCTTGGAAACAGTTACTAGCAAACTGTTTTATGAGATAATTTTTAGTTGTAGTTTGAAGATAGTTTTTAGTTGAAGTTTGATGTTAGTAAGCTTGTTTACTTGTCCTATTTCTTCTCTGAGTCGCTCCAAATAGAAGGTGCATTTTTAGAGAAGATTTTTTTAGTAGTGTTAATTTGTAAGGTGGAGGGGCTGCCTAACTGAGTTCCATCTGCATTTCTGAGATTACAATTACAATCCCTATTAAAGATTCTAGTCTCTAAAGGTGGATAGTATCCAGTATTCAGGAGCTTGTAAGGGATTTAAGCAGTAGCTCATCTGGCATTTTGTTAGCTGCAGCTCTCCTTTCTTTTGAATTAAAGTTATATATGGCTTTGTTTTTCAAGGGAGGCACCACACAACTCAGAAACTTCGCACTACAGATGTTACATTGTAATCATACTAACTCATTCTGGGTAACATGTCAAGATATAGTGGGCAAAGAATTATAAAAGTCAACAAGAATCTAATGTAAGAGGCACTGGCTACTGCCCAGTATGGAACCTTCAGTCCTGGAAATACTGTGAGAATGGCATCTAGCCTGACTGGGTCAGATGTATAATTTAGGAGGAAGTCTTTTATGAATGCCAAAGTATGAACCTTTTCTGGCAAATAGTACAGGCAGCATTTAACCGTTTATGGGACAGGCAAATAATGTTGTCCGCCCAATATGTTATTACATATATCAGGTATACAACATACTGCATAATAGATGCACATATGTCACCAGTCACTGCTCAAAATGCATAAAGATCAAATGTATTTCTCAAAAACTGAAGTGGAATCTGTGTTCCATGTTGACCATTAGGCCTAAACAAAAGTCTGACTTAAACTGTCAAATAATCAAATAATAAAGACAATAGTCAAATAATGTGTAGTGGGGTGGCCATGGTGGTGCAGTGGCTAGCATTGCCACCTCACAGCAAGAGGCTCTCTGGTTCGATCCTTGGCTGGGGTGCCTTCTGTGCGGAGTCTGCATGTCCTCCCTGTGGTCATGTGGGTTTCCTCTGGGTGCTCCGGATTCCTCCCACATCCCAAAGACATGCTGTATGTGGATTGGACACTCTAAATTGGCCCTAGGCATGATTGTGTGCATGTGTGTGCCTTCTGTTGAAGGTTGGGCATTGGGCTGGCAATTCAACACTGTAAAACTCCACTGCCAATCATGAGTGGACAGGTGATCCGCTTTGGCAACCACTAACTAGGAAAAGCCAAAAGAAGAAGTCAAATAATGTGTAGTATCAGAAGAATTTGGGAATGCATCAAGAAAATCTTCAACACAGAGGTTAACATTGCAGAATCTAGGGGCATAGCGTTGCACCATGTAATACTGCAGCTGAATCATGCCATAGTAGTGAAGATTTAAGATGATTTCAACACACACCTTATAAATAAAATTATATACCATATAGATAATATATTTGGCTTTCAAGTAAAGCTTAGAAAGAATAGAGCATTGTAATAGAATACACTGATTGGCATTTATGATTTTTATATTCAGTATGAGCAAGTAGAAAATATCCAAAGGGAATAAATATCCTGTCTGGTGTCACAACGAGAAACAAATTGTTGTTTTTGTTTTTATATTTAGAGATATATACCTGTATAACATTTTAATTCCATTGCACTGTTCTCCTATTCTAGGCCATTCCAGTCCAAGTTCTTCTATTCAGGAAAATGAATGTAAGTATATTTTATTCATTTATTTGTCTTTTTTATTATGTATGTATATTCTTAGCAGAAAAGTCCAACTAAAGAAAGACCTATTTTCAGTGAAGTCCAAGGAAGAAAAGCTGCAGTAAATGACATTTACAATTTCCCTACATGTAATAACCAAGAAGTGCATTTATAAATTGTAAAATTTGTTTACAGAGCTACATTTATGGTAGTAACACTGCTGAGAGTACATTTCAGTAAAGAAGAACTAGACATCACAGTTTACAGTGTGCAAAGTATATTGTATCCTAGACAAATGTATGTATGGCAATCAGACAGATGGGATATCCATCAAAACAGGATAGGGGTTAGAGAAACTTGTCAAATACATACAAAATGAAATTTTGTGTTTGATGTAAGAGAGATTAAGAAAAGAAGATTAATGGGGAGAGTAAGATATAACAGTGCATAAGAGTTAAAGTGAAATGTGGGGTTCAATGTAAGCAAAATAGGGTAGGGGTTAATCTGGACAGAAAGATTAGATTTTTTTGTATAGAAGTTAGAGTCATTATAGAGGATGACTTCTAAATAGAGGGAGAATTGTAGATATGGAGCATATAAGGGCAATTTAGTGAAGGTGAAGAAGGTGAATATGAGGGAAAATTTTGATATGGTGGATTAGTGGATGAGTATATGGTCAGTGTGGCCAAATGGCACAGGTAGTTCAGGTTAGGATGACATCTTTAAGGCTAGAGCATGAGGATATCCATTACTCCTTGAGACATTTTTCAAACAAAGGCTTAAAATAGAGAGTTTTCCGGTCCTTTTTAGTTCTGTTGGTATGGTGTTCCATAGTTTAGAGACACAGTGAGAGTCCTCAGCTGAGTTGCTTAACTTATTTATGATAAAGAAAGAATTTTTCACTTGAATGTATGACCCTTCTAGGAGAGAAAAGCTGTAGGGTATCTTTTAGTGCTGGGTATTTTTTTAGGAAACTATATTAGATTATATGTAGTAATTAGTTGTGTGGAAGCTGGGTAGATGCACCAAAGCCCTTTTCAACACATAATGATTTGAAGACAGCATTGTGTAGATATTGTAAGTCCATGCATGGAGTGTATAGGCAAACTATGTCCATCCCAACTGTCTGTGGTTCAGCAAGGCAGCACCATTAAAGCAACAGATGGTACCACTGGGGCTAACATATGGCATCACACAGCCACATCTAATACATTGCTGGTCACTTGGCAGTTCAGTGAACCCCCTTCCCTGATAATATATCACTCATCATACTGCCCTAAGCAACACATTAGTGCATACAAAAAAAAACTTCATTTTAAGTTAGGAAATTCCTTACAAGTTTAGATTTCTTCCTGGTGCACACAAACCTGCTATCTCAATCAAACCTAAACCCGCCCCCAAAGGGTGTGACTTTAAGGTTTTAAAAAAAATATATGTATATTTATATATATATATATATATATATATATATATATATATATATATATATGTATTTATATATATATATATATATATATATATATATATATATATATATATATATATACATATGTATTTATATATATGGGAGGCAGATGGAGAAGGATTGACAAGTGAAATAAAAAGAGCCACCAGTGGACTGCAGTGATAGACAGTTAAGCTGTGCATGCAGAGAATAGAAAGCTGATGAACTGCTCAGCTTAGCTGACTATAGGTAAAATGGGTAAGTGAAATTGTACAGATGTAAGAGGTAAAAATTGGTTACTAAAACTATGACCACCACTAGAATGAGCTGACTTATAATGCACTTTGGCCAAAATAAAATACTAAGCTGAAGGACAGAGTCTCTTTAAAAACAAGTATTCCTCTCCATTTGAAAAATGTAATAAAAATAAGCATTTTACATTATTTTATTTAGGTGTGGAGACATGTGGGAATGGGCGTACCTTCGTTGAAGGTTGTGTGTCAGGGCCGGCAACTCGGCACGTAAAAATCTACTGCCAATCATTAGCGGACCGGAGTTCCGCTGTGGTGATCCCTAACCGGGAAAAGCCGAAAGACACAACAACATTATTTTATTTAGGTCAGACAAAAAGAAAGAAAATCAAAATGATGAAAAATAATAAAATAGCCGAAAAGCATCACAACATGCAAGTTAATTAACAGTTGTAGTAAAATATAAGCAATAAATAAATAAACTGTATCATGTACCCCAAAGATGGAAGCATTGAAAGAATGGGGTGATGTACTGTATTTGATTATACAGGGCAAAAGACAAATAAGTGTTTAGAGAAGGGAAGACAAATAAGTGTTTAGAGAAGGGAAGGAGTGTATCAGGTAGAGGAAAGAGATGTACACGAAGTGGGTAGAAAAAGAAGGCATAGATGAGAAGAGATGTAAAAGTGAGACGGACAAAGGATGGCATGTATGAGGAAAGATGTAAAAATGTTAGGTGAGTGGATATGCATTTACAATGATGTGGAGGGACTCTAAAGTATATCTTGTGTGAACTGATCCATGTGCAACAGCTGTCTACTATGTCTAATCAGTAGAGACTTGTCTAGAATATTACAACATATAAGTAATACTCGATGCATCTGGGTATCATTAAAGACAATACACACTCCAATGATAACAGACATAATCAGTAGTAAACATTCAATTCAAGAACTAATACATGTCCCAATGCTGTTTAAATAAGATATCCATATAACCTTCTTAATTTGAGTAAGTTATCTGCATAATTTGGGCATCTTAGGTACACAAAGTTTCTCACAGTTAAGCCAAGGTCACAGTGCAGAAAAGTATCTTTGGAACTTTTGTTTGCAACAACGGAAGTAGTTTTTTTCAACAGATAGTTTAGAAGGTCATCTAGTTACACAGCTGTATCTACTATTAAGTAGGTTGCAAGTAAGATTGTTTTTGAGCAGGGAGAAACTTATTTGTCAGTACCAGTCCTAGGGAAACACCATAGGAAAAAGTACCCACAGCGGTAGCGTTGTTGCCTCACAGCAAGAGATTCTCCTGTTTGATTCTCAGCTGGAGTGCCTTCTGCGTGGAGTCTGCATGTCCTCCCTGTGGTCAAGTGGCCTCCGAAAGACATGTGTGAATAGACATGCCTTCGCCAAAGGTTGGGCGTCGGGCTGGCAACTCGGCACCATAAAAATTGACTGCCAGTCATTAGCGGACCAGAGTTTTGCTGTGGTGACCCCTAACTGGGAAAAGCCAAAAAGACAAACAACATCAGATGGAATATGCTTTGTGGACACCTCAAGGGTCCACACAGAGAGGTAATTCTGGAGCCATTTGATTATTTTAGGACCAAATTCCAATTTTTCCACTTTTGAGAGAATACAATGAGCTACAGAGTTGAAAGTCCTTGTCGCATCAGTGAAAATGCTAAGTCATAATACAGCCTAAAAGTTGGCAGTATCTTTGTCCATCCACTGCTTTAATTGGGAATTATCCAAGTCTATGTGATATTTCTGGAAAGAATTTACTGACCGTCCTACTGTGCATACATCAGTAGTCTTGTATGTAGTGTCCTACGTTGGGAAGATTCTTCATATTTTACTTGAGAAAGAACTGCCAAGGAGGTACAAAACATAATAACTAAGAGTCATTATTCAGTTTATACAACAAGCAGGCTTATCAAAACTTCCAGTAAAACAGGAAATTCATAAACTTCTAACTGGTGGCAGAAACTGCTATATGAAATATGTTTCATACAGGAACACTGTTCAAGACATGCATTAAAAGTACAGTCAGTCATGGGCCTAAGAACATTTATCTGGTATTCTGGTATAAAATCACCAGAGACAGTGTACTGCAAATATGTATTAATTAAAATGTAGTAAACAAAATGAATTACCAAAAAAAAAAATCCATGTTACATAAAATAAATGGATCTGGACCATAATAGGCACGACAAACTTATTTTGCACCAACTCATTGAGTTTAACACCTCAGCATGACCAACTTGCTGCTTAGGCAGTAGGTTATGATACCATATTTGAACTTATCACAACTAATTAAAATCCCCTCCCATATCCCCTGCTATTTGTATATAGTAACTTGGAGTCTATACTATCTGTCTATCTATCTATCTATCTATCTATCTATCTATCTATCTATCTATCTATCTATCTATCTATCTATCTGTTTATTTAAGAAACAAGTTATTGAGTGGACCTAAGCATTGCAGAGTGAAAAAGAAGTCCATTAGTAAGCAAAACCCCAACACGAAAGTTGCTCCTCTTAGTTTATTGCAATTTTATGTTCACAACATGTATAAAAAAGCAGGCTGCAGTTTATTTCTGCTTGCACAGCCTAAATCATGTTTTCTTCTCTTGTGTGGCATCTTCAGTACAAAATATAACATTTAAGACAAATATGCAATTTATATAACTTTCTGAAGCACCATTGTTCAAACCAGGCTTCCCTTGGTGTAACAAACAACTACTCATCACCTTTTTTAACCAGAACTGTCATATGTGTAAACTGAAATAATATAGATTACATAAAATTGTATTTTTAAGGGAGAAAAATGTATGTAATATATTCAGAGAAATAATAAACTGTTTTAATTTCAGCAGCGATATGGATTCAAGAAAGTAAATAAAGTAACCTCACCATCTAATGGACAAAGGAGAAAATGCAGGCAGCCAATACAAACCTAAATCAAAGCATTGTTGTTGTTGTTGTGTCTTTTGGTTAGGGGTCGCCACAGCGGAAGTACGGTCCGCTAATGTTTGGTAGTTGATTTTTATGTGCCGAGTTACCAGCCCTGACGCACAACCTTCAACGAAGGCACTCCCATTCACGCATGCCTCCACACAGAAGACACTCTAGCTGAGAATCGAATGCGACAACGCTAAATCAAAGCATGTTGCTGTGTCTTTCGGCTTATCCTGGTTAGGGGTCGCCACAGCGGAACTCTGGTCCGCTAATGTTTGGTAGTGGATTTTTACGTGCCGAGTTACCAGCCCTGACGCACAACCTTCAACGAAGGCACGCCCATTCACGCATGCCTCCACACAGAAGATGCTCTAACTGAGAATCGAACGCGACAGCGTCTTGCTGTGAGGTGACAATGCTACCGCAGCACCACTACACAAAGCAAATCATAGCAGACCATGTGTGCTTCAACATCATGTCATGGCAAAGTAGTTTCCAGAGTATATTACATTATATCAAAAGTACTGTATAAATAAACCTGAAATAAAAAATACATAAATTAAACAATCGCCAACCAAATATATTATAAATGAAAAGAAAAAATAAATAAACCTCTTAACCTGGTGGACAAAAAAAGAATAATGAATATATCCTAACCAGACATATAGCAGTGCAAGGGTATGAATTAACATAAAAATAAGTGCTATATATTATGTGTGTGTGTGTGTGTGTGTGTGTCTGTGTGTGTGTTTATATAAAAGTTGAAGGAGTCTCTGACTGCAGGACATAGGTTCATAGGTTGGTACTAGGCTATCGGCCCTATGGCCTATACAAGCCTAGCCATAACAATTCCCTGGATATTTCTTCCCACAATATTTGCTTCCCTGGACCCCTGTCTAGCAGGGTGACTGACATGATCCCCGGGGTGAATTTCCTATCTCCCATCCAATTGTCAAGGTTCCTTTTGAAGAGGGCCAAGGAGGCACTCTGCTTGACATGTATGGCAGTTTATTCCAGAGTATGGGGAGTCTCTGGGTCAGGAACCTATCCCTCCAGCATGTTTTGTTCATTGTGATGACAAGGATTAGATCCCTGGACCATGTGGCTCTGAGGGATTGGGATTTCTTTAAGTGGAGCATGTCCAACAGCTCAGAGATTGACATGGCCTTGTATGTTAAGCAGAGATCACCTCTGAGTAGACTATATGCCACAGAGTATAGCTGGAGTTTTTTTAGACGGTCAGCATAGGCATCTGCTTTAGGCCTGTGATTCTTTTAGTGAGGTATTTCTGTGGCCTTTCCAGCTGTTGCAGTTGCCTTGTGATGTACATACCAAATGGGGCATTGTACTCTATAATGGGTCTAATGAGGGATGAGTACAGTGTGACAATGACCTCCTTTTTACTGGATGAAAAGCCCTTAGTGATGAGGTGTGCCACATAGAAGGATTTCCTGACTGTTGTGGCAATGTGGTTACCGAAGTTGAGACAACTGTCCACCTGTGTCCCTAAGTCTCTCATCACACTTTCAGTATTTAGTGTACTGCCATCTATGTGGTAATTCACGGGTACATGTTTTTTCCCGAAGGGGATAACTATACATTTCTTGGCATTAATCTTGAGCCCATGGCTCCGGCACCAAGCATCTGTTTCTGTAAGGCCCTTTTTTAGAATATCCACATCATTTGGGGATTCAGTAATGGCTCCCATTTTGCAGTCATCTGCGAACTTTGTTGGCCAGAGTCCCTTAGTGTTGGCCTGTACTTCAGAGAAGTAGATGCCAAACAAGAGCGGTCCAAGGACTGAACCCTGAGGTACTCCACTTGTCACTTCTCTGGAGCTGGATTTGGAGTCGACTACTTTTAGAGTCTGGGTTCTGTCAGTAAGCCAGTTGGCAACCCATCGAGTGACGTAGGGATTTATGCCCAGCTTAGTAAGTTTATCTATGATTCCAGAGTATGGAATGGTGTCAAAGGCCTTGTTGAGGTCCAGATAGGCAGTGTGGACTGCCTTACCCTCATCCACAGCTCTGGAGACTGATTTGAAGAAGTCAGTTAGGTTCAGGAGAAAAGATCAGCTCTTCATGAACCCAAACTGGGTGGGATTTAGTGTTTGAAGGTTGCCAATGTCTTTGTTTATAAGTTCCATGATGCTTTCCATGCCCTTGCAGATCAGGCTTGTCAGACTGACAGGATGGTAGTTCTTGTGATCCAAGGTGGATCCCCCTTGTGTAGTGGAATAGCTGTAGCTGTGCACCACTCAGTGGGCACGAAGCCTGAGGTGAGGCTATAATTAAACATGAAACTTAGGTGAGGTGCCAGTTCATTTTGTAGTTCATGTAGTACACAGCCCGGGATGTCATCTCGTCAAATGGATGCTGTATTCTTAGCTTTAGAGAGTGCAGTTTCTACCTGTGTGGCCATGATTACCGGAATTTGGCAATCTTTTGGTTCTGAGATGGGCCCTTTAGGGGGTGAGAGGGGGGTGAAGTTGGCACTAAATCGATCTGCCAGGATATTGGCAATATTCTTGGAATCATATATTTAATGTCATTCTGTTGTAGCTCAGAGTAGATCGGAGCATTGCCATTTAAATTCTTGACATAACTATAGAATGCCTTGTGGTTGTCTTTGGAATTTTTGGCAAGTTTATTTTCGTAATTAGCTTTGGAGGATTTTATGAGGGATCTCAGCTTCTTACTGAGGCTGGTAAGGGAGTTTTTTGCATCCTGGGATTTTCTTTTTTTCTGCAACAGTTTCTTCCTTCTGTTGTATAGTTTGTTTATGGCAGGGGACCACCAGATTGGCTTCCTTTTTTAGAGGAGAGCATCTTGGTTCTATTTGGGATCTAGGGGTGGAATCCCCTGGAAAGCACATCAAAACACATCAAAAAATCCATACCGGTTTCGGCTTAACATAGCCTTCTTCAGTGGATAACAGTGGATATCGAACATTGATGATCAATTGACAGAGGTGTGGGGTCAGATCCAACAATCTGCTTCTTCAAAATTTGTGGATGCTTTGGCTGATTTTTATGAGCGTAGGGTGCAAATAGGGGTCAAAGAACTAGAAGCTATTTGCTTGGAGTGGGGCAGACTTCTAGAGCTTTTCGTCTAAGAATCTGTGAACACCTTAGTGATATTAAGAACAAACGCCTCACCAATGCTCTATATAAACACAGTTTAAAACACACTACAGCTTCTTATAAGTTTGTCACTATTGATCATATTAATGGGATTTGCAAAGATAAACGAAGTTGGCATGAGATGCTTAACTTTAAAGAAAAGACATGGATTATTAAGCTTGGAGCTTTATTTCCACCTGGTCTTAATGACCAAATGTAATTACTAATTAATCATTTGTTTTTATTGGTTCTGATGTCATCTACCTAGGTATATATATTTTGATACATATATACTGGGTTGTGAGTATTTTTTGATTGTTTGTTATCCACTGAAGAAGGCTATGTTAAGCCGAAACCGGTATGGATTTTTTGATGTGTTTTGATGTGCTTTCCAGGGGATTCCACCCCTAGGTTCCAATAAATTTTGGGATTTTTTACCATCCATATTTGCTGGCTTTCTTCTCTCTGACTTTTTGTGTTTTTGGCCGTGCAAAGGTCCTACGTGCATCTGTGTTTGAACTTCTATTTGGGATGGCATGATTCGTGCACGAGTGGATGTGCTCGTAGAGTGCCTTAGTGTAGGATTCAGCAGTTGAACTTTCAGATCCCGTCTGCATGAGTATTATGAAGTTTGTCACTTCTGACTTGAGTAGCATGAAGTTGGCTTTGGAGAAGTTTTTTTATGGAGGTTTAATGGGGGGGGGGTGGATGTCAAGGGTGAATTGCTTATGGTCAGACCTGACCAATGAGGGGTGACCACTGGTGTGGAGCATCTATCTCCCATGTTGGTAATGACCACGTCTAGGATATTGGAGCCCCTGTTGGGACATTGGATTAGTTGATCCAGGGCATTGGAATTTATGAATTCCAAAAACCATTGGGAAAAAGTGCTGGTACCCGAGTGGTTTTCCCAGTTAATGGCACAGTAGTTGAAATCAGCCAGTATTAGGGTATTTGGTTGTATCTTAATATTTTCCAGTATGTTTAGAAAAGTGTAGTGAGAATCTTGGGGCATGGTGAGGGATCTGTAGCAAGCTATAATTTGGATTGCAGTCTTACCTAGTGTTAGTTGCATCTGGAGAATTTCAGATGCATTGTGTTGGGCAGCTAGCCTGGAGGTGTGAATATCCTTGGTGAATATGGACACTCCTCCACCTTTAGTGTTTTGGTCTTGGTATGGTGGCCGAAAAGTGGGTGGCCACGGTGGTGCAGTGGTTAGCATTGCCGCCTCACAGCAAGAGGTTCTCCGGTTCGATCCTCGGCTGGGGTGCCTTCTGTGCGGAGTCTGCATGTCCTCCCTGTGGTCGCGTGGGTTTCCTCCGGGTGCTCCGGTTTCCTCCCACATCCCAAAGACATGCTGCAGGTGGATTGGATACTCCAAATTGGCCCTAGGTGTGCGTGTGAGTGTGCCTTCTGTGGAAGGTTGGGCACCGGGCTGGAAACTCGATACTGTAAAACTCCACTGCCAATCAATGTGCGGACAAGGTGATCCACTGTGGCGACCCCTAACCGGAAAAAGCCGAAAAAAGAAGAAGATGATGGCCGAAAAGTGTGGTAAGAGTTATAGCCTGGTATTGCAGGAGTGCTCTCTGGTGCCTTGAACCAGGTCTCAGTTACTGCACAGATATTGATGCTCTCCATTTTTAGGAGTGCCTCGAGGGAGTGCATTTTGAGGTTTAGACTTCTAGCATTGAGTAGCATTACCTTCAGATTTTGCATGCTTGTATCTGTTATGGTGGTGGTTTTGTCCTTTGAACCTTGCCTAAAATAGGCAGTATGGGGGTGGCAAGAGCTTTACCCAGTAACCTGAATCCCAGGGGTGACAGGTGCAGACCATCTCTGGCAAAGCATCGTGGTTTGTCGATCATGTCTTCCCAGGCAGACAGATACTGGATCCCCTTTGAATGACACCAGAAATGCAGCCAATTGTTGAAGTCAACCATTTTGTCCTTATACTTTGGTATCATTCTGGGTGAAGGCAGGATGCTACTCAGGGCTAGGGTAATACCTACCTGGGCCACATGATCCAAGAGCTCTTCCATGTCTCTTTTCATGTAGTCCAGGGAAGTACGTCTCAAGTCATTCACTCCAACATGGACAATGACAGAGTCATGTTTGTACTTGTTATGGAGTGACTTGAGTGGGGTCTATATTAAATTCTCGAAAGCTGACAGTGTTGAATTTGACATTGTCAACACGAGAATAGCGAAACTGCAGAACATCGAACAAGTAAATGGAAATCTCCATAAGGGGAGATTTCCATTTGCTTCAAAGTAGTATGGTCTCGGAGTTGGTATATTTAAGTAGCGTTGGGTGTAGGGAGTGCAGGGCGATTGTGCCCCCCTGCCTACACCGTTTAGATTTTTTTTTGTTTTTGTTTTTATTTTTTTTCTGAACCTTCGATGTTTTAACAGTTCGATCACTAAAGGTCGACCTTTAGTGATTTGAACTCTTAAATATTTGATGTTCTAATATAGACCCACTTGAGTGCATGCTTTATGTGGCGGATCCGGGCACCCGACAGTCAGCTGACTGTAATTCTCTCCTTGTTCAGCCTGGTGAGTGGGACATCAGTGTGCCTGACTATAGAGTCACCTATGACTAAAGTGTTGGATACATTGTCTTGCCTTAGGGGCTGTTGTTGGGTGGCACACTGGTGTTGTGAGCTATGTGTCACTTTGGTTGTGAATGGTGTTTGTTTGCTTTTTAGCTTCGGAGGTCCTTGTTTCTTGGGACGATTAATGTTAAGGGCCTCCGCATATGTGGGTTTAGTGTTGCTATGTGTGGGTGTTGATGGTGTGGGTTCTGAAGGGCTATGTGTTGCTTGAGGTGTAGTGCAAGTGTTAACCTTCTCCTCTTGACTGTCTAGCACAATCTTGGCTGTAGAGAGCTTTGCTTCCAGTTTGGCAATGTAAGTGCATCTGTCACAGGTTGTAGTGTTGGGTGGTAGGAGGAGAGGGTTGTCTGTGTACATGAGGCAGTTGCTGCACTGCCCCAGCATGCCCAGAATTACCAGGTGGACAGGAGAAATCAATGGAAGCTGTCCCTTGGACATGCCTGTTTATGTGCTTTTTTTGTCAAGTACAGTAGCTGTTTTCCCTTACCTTTGCAAGGTACTTTGCAATTATAGGCTGTTTAGTGCCTATGATTAATTTCTCCTTATTGACAAGGAGAATTGAGTGCTTGTATCAGTTTCAGGCTTCCTAGTGCTTTCCAGCAGTTTCTAGAGCAAGTGCTAGCCACAGAGGTTCAGATTTTAGTGTTACTACAGAGAAACCAGCTAGTTCTAAGGGAATTTTGTAGAGCAGACTTTCTGGCACCTGGAATAGTTTAACCGTAGCCCGGCGGTGCTGCACAATGTGAAAAATGCACAAACACACACATTTTTAAGCCAAAAAGTTGAAAGGGAGAGAAAGCAGCCAAAAAAGGTTAATAAAATTACAATTTCAGAGCTGGAAACCACTCCTCTAGTGTTAGATAGGCAGTACAATGCTCACCACTCCCACTGGTAAGCAGTAGACTTCCCTCTACCACAGCAAGGTCTGGATAGTTCTGAACACAGAAAATAAAGTCCTGAGATCAGCAAAGCCTAGGAGCTGGACTATACTAGATAGGAAAGGCAGGAAATGAGCGAACAAGAAAGTTTTTTTTTGTTGTTGGTTAAAACAGGCTAAGCAATGCAATAATACAGTAAATAAACACAGAAAAGGCTAATGCACTTGAGTGTGTAGCCTTATACAGTAAATGCAAGTAAAACTCTTCAAAATTAGCAATTTAAAACTTTTTAAATGAAGCAATGCGAGTGCACAACTGAGAAATGATTTAAGAGTCAGTGACACAGTAGAATAAGCAGCTAGACTACATATACAGAGACTTCTATATATACAGAAAGGCAGCTAAAACACACTTAAACAATTCAGATGCAGTGCAACCTAGAGCACTTGAGTTGCAGCAATATTAAGGCAAATACAGTTTAAATAAATGCACTAAAGTATACTTTATATTTCCAAAATGTTTGAGAAGCACAGTCAGAACACAAGGAGATTCAGGCAATTTTTTGTTTTTTGTTTTTTTTTTTAAGAGAAAGGGAGAAAGGAGGAACAGAAGGAAAGAAAATAAGAATGAGCTAATGACACTAGACTGGGAGGAGTGTCCCAGATCAAGTTTACAGTAAGGGCGGGCAACTGCAAAGCCATCAAGTATAACAAGAACACACCAACAGGGAGGGAGGTTGGGGGATAATACTAAAGCTATTAGCCTACACTCTTTTAGACAGTAAGTACTATAGAAATCTTTATCACAGCAGTGATCCACAAAATTAAAATTTTTAAACAGATAAGGGAGCAAGGAGACTCTACAGAATGCTTTTAACTGCAAACTCAGCTACCTGTGCAGAATAGTTAATAGCAATGAAATACAGTAGAAAGTATGCATAAAAAGTGCTATATATAAATTGCTAGAAGCAATAACCAGTATAAATAAGCAAAAAAAAAAAAAAAATCAGGATACTTATAGTTCTATATCTCAGATAAGAGTTGTAGTCAATGCCCCTCCTCCACTCTGCTCAGTGTGCATAGACAGAAATCCTCTCAAAGTTATGGCTTAAATACCAGAAGATACAACCTTAATCAACTTTAAAAAAAAAGCTGAAAAGAACCAAACCCCACTAGCCTGCAGCTAATCAACACAATCCTGCCATAAAGGTAAAGAAAGGCTTCTGCTAATTTAGGAGGGCATGGTCATGTGCTCAGAATACTCACTGCAATAACAAACAGGCCCAGAAACAGCAAATCTGGACTGGGCCAATACTAAAGCTATTAGCCTACACTCTTTTAGACAGTAAACACTACAGAAATCTTTATCACAGCAGTGAGCCATAAAATGAAAGTCTTTAAACAGATAAACGAGCAAGGAGACTCTACTGAATGCTTTGAACTGCAAACAAATCAGTTACCCGTGCAGATTAGTTAATAGAAATAAAATACAGTAAAAAGTATGCAGCAGGCAAAAAAAAGTGCTATATATATAAATTGCTAGAAGCAATAACCAGTATAAATAAGCCAAAAAACAGGATACTTATTGTTATATCTCAGATCAGAGTTGTAGTCAATGCTCCTCCACCACTTTGCTCAGTGTGTATAGACAGAAATCCTCTCAAAGTTAGGGCTTAAATACCAGAAGATACAGCCTTAGACAACTTTAAAAAAAAAAAAAAGCTCAAAAGAACCAACCCCTACTAGCCAGCAGCCAATCAACACAATCCTGCCATGAAGGTAAAGAAAGGCTTCTGCTAATACAAGATGGCCTGGTCATGTGCTCAGAACAATCACTGCAAAAACAAGCAGGCCCAGAAACAGCAAATCTGTACTGGGACAATATTAAAGTGATTAGCCTACACTCTTTTAGACAGTAAACACTACAGAAATCTTTATCACAGCACTGAGCCACAAAATGAAAGTTTTTAAACAGATAAGAGAAAGAAGACTCTACAGATTGGTTTTAGCTGCAAATAAATCAGTCACCCATGCAGATTAGTTAATAGCAATAAAATACACTAAAAAGTATGCAGCAGGAAATAAAAAGTGCTATATATAAATTGCCAAAAGCAATAACCAGTGTAAATAAGCCAAAAACAGGATACTTATTGTTATATATCTTAGATCAGAGTTGTAGTCAATGCCCCTCCTCCACTCTGCCCAGTATGTATAGACAAAATATTTATTTTTCATAAGGTTACATTAAACTAGAAATAGGTTGCCCACTTGGCTTGAAACAACAAAAATACAGCTCTTTTAGTTATGTTTTCACAAACAGTATTACAGTATTGGATGTCTAAAAAAAATCTCAGGCTATAAATGTCATCTATGTCTGTATCACAGCTCTAAAATCCAGATGATTATTTCGGATACAGTTCTACAAGTAGCCCTGACTGTTGCCTCACACTTAGGTTCATAAGTAGGTACTGGGCTATCTGCCCGAAGGCATATATTAGCCCAGCCACATTGTGCTCCTTTGGTTAGTTCCCTAGGCCCTTGATCTAGCAGCTAGTACCCTTGGCCCCTATCTAGTAGAGCTGTTGGTATGATCCCTGGTGTGAACTTTCTGTTACCCATCCACTCGTCAAGGTTCCTCTTGAAGAGTGATAGTGAGGGGCTCTGTCTTATGTAGATCAGGACCTTGTTCCATAGCAAGGGAAGTCTTTGCGAAGGGAATCTATCCCTCCAGCATGTTCTATTTATTGTTGTGCTGAGGCTTATATCCCTAGAGTGTGTATCTCGAGTAGATTTGGTTTTGCTAAGATGGAGCATGTTCAACAGTTCTGGGTTGGACATGGCTCTGTATGTTAGACAGAGATCGCCTCTGAGAAGGCGGTATGCAACAGAGAAAAGCCTTAGTTTTTTTCAATTGTACTGCATAGGGCAACTGTTTGAGGCCAGTAATTCTCTTAGTGAGGTGCCTCTGTGGTCTCTCTGGCTGCTGAAGATGCCAAGCCAGGTACATTCCAATTGGTGCATTGTACTCAATAATGGGTCTGATGAGGGAAGAGTAGAGGGGCACCACTACATCCTTAGATCTTGATGCGAATCCTTTTGTGATCAGATGGGTCACATAGAAGGATTTTCTAACCACATTGGCAACATGGTTATCAAAGGAAAGCTGACTATCTACTTGGGTCCCTAGATCACTTATTACTTCTTCAGATTTCAGTGGGTTACCTCCTATGTGGTAGTTTGCAGGTACTCTGTTTTTTCCAAAGGGGATTACTGTGCAGTTTTTAGCATTTAGCTTGAGACCATGGCTTTGACACCATGCATCAGTCTCAATAAGGCCCTTCTGGACCATATCCATGTCGGCCGGAGACTCTATTATAGCACCCAGTTTGCAGTTGTCCGCAAACTTTGTCAGCCACAGCCCTTCAGTGCTTGCCTGTACTTCTGAGAAGTATATGCCAAACAGGAGGTGCCCCAGGACAGAGCCCTGAGGCACACCGCTCATTACTGGTCTGGATTCGGACATAGATCCCACTACTCTTACTTTGTGGGATCTGTCTGAGAGCCATTTTGCGATCCATCTTGTGATGTAAGGGTCTATGCCCAGGTTGGTGAGTTTAGCAATAATACCCGAATGGGGCATGGTGTCAAATGCTTTAGCAAGGTCAAGGTAAGCCATGTGTACCTTGATGTTCCAAGAATTTCCAGGCAAGATCTGGCTCGCACAGTGAACCTCCATTTGAGTAATAAATTTCAAGAGTCTCTCTCTGTCTATCTGTCTCTCTCCAAGTTAGTTCCTTTTTTGCAAAATTAATTGGGAATCAATATCTGGCTAATACATAGTACTTGCTTAACTAACTGCTATGGAAATATTCTTGTGTTCCACTCTGCAGCACACATTTTAAAGACACATAGCCAAATTACAACTACCTCTTGTGATCTTAGCATACCTTTTTCTACAGGATATTCAAAATACTTTACTTCCTCCATAATTAATTTACTTACCTTATTTTTCACAGTTAAGACTGTACTTTTGGTAAGTAAGACTCCTGCTCCTATGAATGAATGGCTGTGTCATCCAGATTTACAGCAGCTGCATATTGTGAGTAAAACTTCAATATTTTATCTATCACTCTATGAAAGTGTCTGAGGCACCTTGTAAGTCAAATAGCAACATTGTGTGTTGAAATAGACCATCTATGTTTACAAAGGCCGTTTTTTTTTTGCTTTGCCAGAGGAGATATGTCCATTTTTTTCAAGTATCTTGTCCTTTCCAGTTGGAGAACAGTTACCTTCTGGAATCTGTTAAAACCAACAGGGTCTCTAAGGGACTTAGGGTATGGAAATACCCTACTGACCTTCTTAACAATTCACCATTGCATCAGGAACTGCTCCAACTGTTTGGTAGACATGGGTGTGAGTATATGGAGCACTTAGTCAAGTATAATCTTAAACACATTGATGGTTTGAGCAATAATATTAGTTTGCTTGACACGTCCATTACTGAAGATTGTTCATATAACCAGTATAAAATTCAGCATTCTCACATTTTTCATTCCATCTGTGTTCAAACTGAAAGAATGAAGGAAAGGAAAATAAAAAAATGGAAAGGAATAGAGTGGACTACATGGATCAAAAGGTCTACCCAAAACCGCCTGAGTCACAAGAATGGGATAGAAAACTCACTCAAACTAATTACCAACAAATAGAACCAGGACACGATATGGTCCATGTTGGTAATGGACCACTGCAGAGCGAAGAATATCTGGTGGAATACCCTTTAGAGCTTCCACCCCTGTGGTGATCCAAGTGTTTGAAAGGGAAGAAACAGGAGATGAGAGAGCAGTGGGCAGGGCAGACCTACAATGGCAGAAAACAGTGAGAGTAAGAAATCATGGAAGCACTGACCAATAAAACAATTGACTCTGATACCACAAAATTATGTCGAGTGGTGACCAACAGTACAGGTGACTTTAATGTATTTAATTTTAGTTCTAATTATGTCAGTAAGGGGTATGCTGACATGTAGGGCAAAAGGGCCACCATTGCTGATAAAAGGGCCACCATTGCTGATAAAAGGGCCACCATTGCTGATACTATTACTGATTTAAAGGTGTATGTAAGAAAACTTAATCTGAGCATTTTGTATGATTGAAGTTGTCCAGTGACACAAAGTTTGAAATTGTCTGGGTATTTTTAACCAACCCCTGCATCCTGTTTTATAACTATTTGAGAAAATGTGTGAACTGGACCTGAGCTCTACTTTTAGGTCCATCACAGTGGTAAAACTTCTAATCTAATAAAAGAAGAAATAGTTTTATTGAACTCATTGAGATCTTCTGAAATCAGAATCGTGAAACTGGATGGGGGATGTTATGGACAATATGGACAATGTGGATAGAATGTGTAACATCTTATTTGAGGACACTTACAGCCAAGTCTGAAAAAAATGAGTCAAACATTGCATACAGAAATATTCATATTATGGTGCATGATATTTTGATGCAAGAACAAATCAATCTTGATGAATTTAACTATTTGAATATGATCCAATTATTTAATATTTAATATTTGAATATGAAAGAAGACCCCCCATGGCACCAATCATATTCTGGGTACCTAAAATAGATAAGGACAGATGAAATTCACCAAGGTGACCCATCGTGGATGCTAGGTGTGCCATTACTTTCCCTATAGCCAAATATCTTGACCACCATTTAAAAGTAGCAGTACAGAAGGTTGCACACTTGTGTAAAAACTCTTGGGACTGTCTCAAACAATGCAACAACTTGATTTTTGATGATGCTCTTATTTTTTAACTATTGATGTCAGTGATTGTTTACAGAAGTTCTGCACTCCACAGGGTGCAATGGTTCAAGGAATTTCTTAGTAACAGTACTGATCTATCCCAAGATATAATTAATTTATTTACTGCACTGCTTGACTTGGTGTTGCATAATAATAATATCTATTTTAAAAATCAATATTTTGTCCAGAAAAAAAGTTGTGGCTATGGGAGCTGCTTGTGGGTTTTTATACACTAATGTAGTCATGGTAAAGTGAGAAAGGCTTTTCATCCTAAATAGTGAATTCAAAGGTTCATGGTACCTCTATATGATGTACCTAGATGACATCTTTATAGCATGGAAGGATGACATAAATAAGATTCCTGTTTTTCTAGATTACATTAATAACACCAGATTTGTTTATAAATTTACTCATGTTAAAGGAGAGAGAGAATAATATTTCTTACTTAGACATCATGTTGATAAAAGAAAATATCAACTGAAAAATTATTTCAAGAATATACAGGAAACCCACCTAGTCTAATTCTTTTCCGCATTTCACTAGTTCGCACCCCACCAAGCAAAAGAAGGTGGTAGTAAAGGGGAAATTTGTGCATGCAGCACAGATGGCAACTCTGTTTTTTGTGAGAACTAGCAAATGTCTAAGAAGAACAGATACACTAAACCAAAAACTTATTAAATATACAACAAAAGGGCTATCAACACACAACAATAAAATGCTTTCTTTCATGCTCTTTACCTGCCTTTACTTTCACTAAGCTGTAACCAAGTCATAATGAAACTGCTTACTTTTCTTGCATCCAGATTGCTAGATCACACCTTTAAGAGGCATTATGTCCACTTACTTAATTGGAATTACCAACTCTACTTCCTCAGGACCAGCTCAACCTGCCCCACAGATTGCCATATATCCCAAACTGCCCTAGGCTATGTGGTAACACACTCCCGGATTTACTAAACTTCTGTACAGGACTAGTTTAGTCCTGCATGGACGTGCCAGTTTAGGAGCAGGATGGCAGCACACCATGCATAGTAATGAAGGCACGCTGGCTGAGCTCCTAGGCTTACACAGAGCGTGTACGAGTGCAGGGGGCGTGTCTGAGAGCAGAGCCCTCAGAACAGACATGCCCCTGTAATGTCGAAGAGCAGAAGCTGTTAAGAAATTAGTGAGATCGCTCACAGGTGTCCCTGTATCCCCACCAACAGACCCATATGCATACAACAGCAACAGGACATATAAATTAAAAGATGAAACCCATCTATAGCTTTTAAAACACTGATCAAAGCTAACCGTAGGTGCGCAGGTGTGCCCCTCGCTTAGCTACGGTTAATGTAGCTGAAATAGCAAAAGGAGAAGAAAAAGCAAGATATGTGCAAAGGAAACAGTACAGCAATATTGTAGTGGGCAGAGCGTACGCCTCACGAGCAGTCAATCCTGGTTTGAGTCCCACTGCAGTACATTCCATTTCCATGTTATGATCAATATATTTAGTTGCATAACCTCATAAATTACATATATGTGTGAACTGGAGTAGGAAGCAGTGTAATGAATGAAAACCCCGTACACTTGCCAATTCCACCCCCCCCCCCAAGAACCAGTAGACTATTACTGTCGAAAATAGAGCAGTAGTAAGGATAAATAAGCACGACTAAGCAGGTGCAAGTCTGTTTGCATGAACGGAAGCAGTGCTTACACAGAGTAAGCAATAGAGAGGCCAACCATGTGTAAGTGAATATCACCGGAAGTTAGCAGTGCTTACCATCATACAAATCTGCTGACAACAGCATAAAGTGCTTTAACCACTCCATATCCAACGGGCCTCATTCTGGCCAGCAACAAGGCCCCTAACCCAGGAGCCTGCACACCATAGGCAATGTGATTTACCACTAAGCCACCACAGATATACATAACCCTGACATTTCCACAAACATAGCATCCAGCAATACCATTCAACATTACAGGACATGTAGCTAAATATGTAGATGTATGTGTATGTGTATTTATATCTATAACTAAATAGATATATACCTCTCTACATGTCCACATACAGATATATACATATGCAGACATCCATACACCTATATGTCGTTAGATATAAATATAGCAATATATATATATATATATATATATATATATATATATATATATATATATATATATATATATATATATACACACACATACACACACACATATATATATGTGTGTGTGTGTGTGTGTGTGTGTGTCTGCGTGCACGCGTGTATATAAACAGATATATATCTATGATATGAGACAGCAGAAAAGAATGACATATATGACCACAGGCACCACCAATGGGGATGAGTGGTCCTGATCAACATACATGTTACACGTACCAATATCCCCCCCACAGCCAATCAGGTGAAACATACAAACAACCACACAAAGTAAACAAACCACTTCTTCCCAAACCACAGGCATTATACTACCAGTGGGAGAAACATTGTGGACCCGCTAAGTCTAATCTAGAAACAAAGACAGGAATACCCTTGTGGGCCAACCCAAAAATTTTAGGATATTTGGATTCCAGGCATTATACAGATCTATCAGGCCAGGGCACTTATGTTCTCAGACTACAAGGTTGGGAAAGCCTGATGATCCATGGATCGAGACAACCTACGTGATGGGTCCCGAGAAGTGGAGAGAGGGCAGTGTGTAGTGGTGTGGCTAGACCCAACCTGCAGCCAGAGAAAGGATGATTGCTGCGGAGGGGGAGCGGGTGGGGGGACGATAGGTATGAAATTGTGGGTCGAGGCGTGCTGGGGTTGGCTGGAGCGGTTGTAATCGGACCACCTCGTGAATGTAAGCAAAAGTGTGAATTGGGCAGAGCAGTCACCTAACGAGCAGGCAATCCCAGTATGAGTCCCACTGCAGCACAGTATATTTTAGATGGCAAAGCACGTTATAACCAGTTTTGTTGTTGCAAAACCCACTAAATAACACCAAAGAACACATGGTTTCAGCTCCCCACTGTAGGCATGTAAGCCTCTCTAATTGGCATCACAATGTATTATTGTTGTCCTCACCCCCACCCAGGGGTGTGAGTGTTCCAGTCTACCTCCAAATTCAGTGTATATGTCGAAGAAATGGCCAGCTGTAGACCTTCCCTTCAGCCTTCCTGCACATCCCTGGCTATTTCCCTTACTGTCTTTCCCTCATTGTGCCCCTTTAACACCACTTACCTATCAACCAATTTTTCTTTTCTTTTAAAGGTTAAAGTTACAATTAGGTGACATCCTCTTCACCAACTATATTGCAGAATCTGGAACTCCCTACCCACATCTATTACCTCAGCTGTCTCAAAGGACACATGTAAAAAACACATGAAGGAACAACTCATGCACACTTGTATCAGCACATGTTCACCACCTAACTAACCCCCCCACCTTACACTCTATACCCCTATATCAACTACAGCAACTAACACCTCTTTTCCTGCCTCACATACATATCCCAACATCCTTTAAACCTTTCCTATTGCTCCCTACCAATCATTCCAATGGCCTGCTATGCAGTTACAATGTCCCCCCCCTCTACCTACCTACCTACACCTTCACTATTCTCTTCTACTCTACCACACAGGTATGGAATAACTAAATCTTAACATGAATACCTGAGTGTAACCTATCCAGAACTGTTAAACTGGAATCTCCCTTCACCTTAAACTGACCTTTGTCAACAGTCATACCTGACATGTAAACTTGAACTAAGCATGAAAAATACCTACATGTTAATGTAAACTATGCATGAATAATATGTTACTTAGCTATGTTCAGTCTGTTACTCTCTATGAATGTGAACACCTCTGTATTACTCATAATGATTAGCTGAGTTTTACTGTGGAGCTTTTCTCCCGGGCCTCCGCTAAAAATGGACAAGCATCCAGTTGTATTTTTCTGCTCAACAAATGTAAAATGAATAAAGTAGCATGGGGGTAAGTGGGAGTAAGCACTTTTAATCAGCAGTAAGTAGGTTTAAGCCTGTATGAGCGGCAGTAAGCACTGCCTACACTGGTTAAGAAATGCAGAAGCTAACTCAGTGTAAGGAGCCATAACCGGAGGTCAGCATTTCTTACCCTCTTTTGCTTACAATTGCTCACAAGTGCCTTAGCCACTCTGTAGCCAACAGCTCTCATCCTGCCCAGCAGCAAAATAATCTGCACTCCCAGGTTGCAACCCCCGGACCCTGCACACTATAGTCAAAGTGAGTTATCACTAAGCCATGGCAGATACGCATACAGCTGCTATTATCACAAACATATCATCCAGCACAGTCATTCAGCAGTATAGAAAATGTATGTAAGTATGTAGATTAATACGAGCAACCATTTGTACATTGCTCAAATACAGTATTTTGAGCAGTCTATGTGTAACATATAAACAGTGCCTGTCCAATCATACTGTGAGAACAGTAGTCTGCCATAATATTTATCAGAATAATAAAACACTGTGCACGTTGAGTGGGGCGTGTGGGCATGCTTCATGCACAGATTGTCAAACCTGGGACATCGGTCCCATGGGACTGGGAGATGAGGCTGGCCAGGTGTGTGAGCAAACCACTGCTTCTCAAATCCCTGGCAGGATGCTACCAGTGGGAGAAACAGTGTAGACCAGCTAAGTCTAATCTTGACACAACAACAGGTCTGTCTCTGGTGGAACAAACCAAAAATTGTGAGGCACATCGATGTTTGCACCTGTATCAGAGTACAATCATAGCAAGGCTCGTACGTATGTGGACTAAATGGATGAAAAGCCTGCAGAAGCTTGGGTCGAGACAGCATACTGGATGAGTGCCGAGACGTGCAGAGAGGGCAATATGTGCAGGTGTGGACTAGCAACTGGAGAATGGATGGTTGCTGTGTACGTGGAGCTCGAGGGGGGGGGGGGACCATGGGTATGACATTATGGAAGAAATATGCAAATGAAGCAGCACAGCAATAGTGTAGTGGGCAGAGCATTCGCCTAATGAGCAGGCATTCCCGGTTCGAGTCCCACTGTAGCATAGTCTATTTTACATGGCAAAGCACGTTATAACCAAAGGTTTTGTTGCAAAACCCACTAAATAACCTATATATGTGAAATGGAGTACTGCAAGAAATGCACATGTGAAGTATCAGTGTCAGACTGAATAAGGCACTATTAAGCAGGTTTAAGCACAAATAAGCAACAGTAAGTGTAATGTAAGCACTAGTAAGCGGGCTTAAGCCCATTTGTGCAGTGGTAAGCAATGACTACACTGGTTAAGCAAATCTGAAGCTAACACTCTGTAAGCAGATGTAACGGCAGGTTAGCAGTGCTTACCTAAACGCAAACCCACTAACTGACTAAATGTGCCTTAACCACTCTGTATCCAACGGCCCTTGTTCTGCCCAGCAACAAAATAAATGGCCTCTGCTGCACTCGAACACAGAACCCCAAACACCATGGGCAAAGTGCTGTACCACTAAGCCATGTCAGATATACATAACCCTGATATATTCAAAACATATCAACCAGCCCAGTCATTCAACAGTACAGAGAATGTATTCCAACATGTAAATGTATTTGTGTGAGTAAATATAGTAATATCTAAACAGATGCAACATATCAGTAGAGGTAGATGTCTATATATATATATATATATATATATATATATATATATATATATATATATATAGCCAGACATCTGTAGATAGCAATGGTAGATTGACAAATACATGCACCGGTAATGGGGTTGAGATGCCCCAAACAATATACTTCTTGTACGAATAGGCATACCCCCCCACCTTAGCCAAACACGTCTGCCCTGTAATACACTAAAGTGTTACAGATCACATAAGCAGGACCTGACATGACATGTGCACAACATGTAAACATTACTACAACTCACATGTATGATGTCAGGCCAGTATTGGTAACATATCATGCAGTACAGTGTGGCTGCTATAGGTGTTGTAAAATATGGAAACTATTAACATCCCCAGGATACATATACACAGACACATATATGCAGATACAGATATACATATCTATATATATCTATATATATATATATATATATATATATATATATATATATATATATATATATATATATATATATATATATATATATATATATACACACAAGTGACTACACAGACACATGCAGAGATATGTACAGTAAGATGCATATGTGGAAGGTGCACACAATATGGAACAACCACCATGCCTACAGTTAACACCTTAACAACTGGACACTGTATGGACCACCCATACAAATGACAATCATTGTCTGCAACATATGCCCACAGAGAGGTCATAGGATAAAACACCACACACAGGTTTGCAGAAATGGATAACCATTATTTGTGCACTATTATGGTTTTATATGCTATGTATTATACCTGCTGAGACACTGGCATCCATATAAACAGAGTAATGCAACTATTATACTAATAAAGTATTCTGTAAAGGGTCACAACTGTTGCTGTCCAGGCCAAGCCCTTCATATTGTACAATAGTAAAGACAGACTGGGCCACAGGATACCAAACTATCAACAGTAAGTAATGCAGGTGTATAGTTCAGCAGCCTCTAACTACACTCCGTACAAAATCACTAGGTGGTAAAGACTTCAGTTTACCAAATGGGATGCAACTGTTACATAACAAGACATAACTGACACCATCACAAGCACACTGACAAACAGAACAGTCTGTATGGCAGGAGGCAGTAGGCCTGCAATAACCTGATTTATGTAAGTAATGTAAATATAGGTGAAGTGTATGGCACTGTACATCCATATACCTTAAGGCAGCTCACCCTTGATACCCCCACATTTTGTAACATCCTAGGTCATTTATGGTGCACCCCCCCCCCCAGACTCAATTATACAGGGCCACATAGTACTGTTACATACACTGGCCTCTGGAGTGCATAAGGGCACACATGTATTGTGTAGGTGAAGCCCATACATATATGGCCTCAGCCCAACAGTATGTGTGGGGGATACAACAGCAGTGGACTGATGGCAGCAATGGCAGTGTGATATACTCACAGCCCACTACAGAACAACCTCTGACAGCATGTCATATGTGCAAAGCTTGGTATGTAGGTGGAGGACAGAGCTGAAACACAGGTCCATATGTGGAAAACTGTTGCCATACACTAAGCAAGTTGCTGGTGTCACAGAATAGTCTGCAACATGCTCTTAGTCAGGGAATTGTGGTTAGAAACATAAATGGATGTAGCCATGTACTGATAACACTCAACACACACATACTGCCAGTGAAATATCAGACACAGCACCTGTGTGGAGGACAGGCATAACATGATAGGCACACCTCTGGCCACCAAGCGGATAGGCCTACAGGTGAGAGCTATGCAGACAGACAGCATTCCAAGGTAAACTAGTATGTACGCACACACCCTGTAACACCAGTACTATACAAAGCATAACACAACTCTACTTACACTTTGTCTGTAGTTCTGGAACCTCCTACAAATATGTGGCTGCCCTGAGTGTGCCAGTTCTCCTGTAAGAGGTATTGCTACCTGCTGTCTGTAACACTGATGTCCACACACAGGAAGGATGTCCATCACACAGGAAAGGTAAAGGGACCATACCCACATGATGTCAGGATTCATAGTAGGTGGTTGCCATGACAGTGGTAAGTGGAGGTACTACACAGCAAGCTGCATGCAATTAGCAAGTGGAGGACACTGATTTGTGCAGAGGCCATCACCTGATCATGTGCACCACCTACTAAAGCCAGGCTGCAATCTATTCAAAGCTCAATCCATTTACTGGAGAGAGAGGGAGAGAGAGAGGAAGAGAAAAAGAAAGAAAAGACAAAGCTCTTCAAACAATAAGCTGGCATCACAGGCATTTAGCCAGCTGTCATTCAACAAGACATCATTCCCACAACAGGTATGTGAGGTATATATACATGTAATAGCATGTAGTACATGGTCCATCATAATGGGATAGATGATGTGGAATGAGCTATATGTGCCATCAGGTGTTGCTGTGATGATGTTCGACTGAACAACTGCTATGGACAATAGTGTCTGTCCCTGTGTGTAGTGGGCCATAGCTGTTTACTGTGCAGGTCAGCACTGACAGACAAGATGTAAGCCATCATAGTGTGTGTAGTGTAATGGGAAGTATGTATATTACGTAGCCAATAGCTGGTGGTGGAAGTAATGCCATTATGATGGACATGTGGGAGCCACAGCCCACCACTGGCAGGATACCCAGGTGAATCTGTAATGTTGCATGCCGGAATGCCATAGGTGTGTAATAGGGTTACCTGCCATTAGCTCTTGCATATACCCCCCTAATGTCAGGCCGTGTCCATATGTGGCACCTGTCTGTGTTGTAGCAAGGCAGAATAGTGCAGCTGTGCAGGAAAGTGTAGTGAGATTATGGAGCTGATGTCTGAATGTTCCCCACATATTGGTATGCATATGTGTACATATGTCACATATATAATATGTAAAGTATATATGTATATCAGCATGTATGTCCAGAAATATACATATACCCATGTGTAGACATATATATATATATATATATATATATATATATA
Source organism: Protopterus annectens (assembly GCF_019279795.1). NCBI lineage: Eukaryota > Metazoa > Chordata > Ceratodontiformes > Protopteridae > Protopterus > Protopterus annectens. Next base: position 1,875,185,090 of record NC_056741.1, on the reverse strand, counting down.
TATATATATATATATATATATATATATATATATATATATATGCACACATATATATATATATATATATATATATATATATATATATATAAAGTCACATATATCTACACACGTATAGGTAAGTACCGATATGCAAATGCCTACATCTGTACAAACACACACACTAACAGATATGTATGGTAAGACATGTCCCCTAAATCACTACCATAGTGATGTGTGTTATGTGTGAGGCAGCAGCACACATATCAATACAGACAGATATCTACAGCTGGCAGTGTGTGCACCATGGATGGGTATGTCACATGTTAGTCCCGTCCTAGCACCACAATGCCCCCGCCTGTGAATTCTACTGTGGTAATATGGGGAAATATGGCAGATACACATGTGGAGGTGGGCAGGATTGGTAGATATAAAAGACAGTCTACAGGAGTGGTATGTGACACATGTGGTGAGTAAACACTGTGGATGGTGTCTGTGGTCTGTAATGTGGAAGCACCATGGTCCCCAATATGGCCACAATGGAAACAAGGCTCCCACCAACTTCCACTCACAACAGCAATCCATGTCCTGAAGGTGCCAGGTCTGGTGGCTGAGCAGGAAGAGCATGTTGGCCATGTGAATGTGTACTGGGTGCCTCAGATGGATGTAGCACATCCCTTATGTGTCTTTGGAGACTGGTATGGAACAGGCCCTAGACCTGAGCTCAGTGGACAGGGACATGTTGGTGTGTGTCCGAGGGTGGTGGGCCAACATCCCCTGGGTGGTTCCACCTCATGGTATGGCTTGTAACAGTACACGAGGAGGCCCTAGGTTGGCACACACATGTGATGTGGAGAGGTGGATCATCTGGACAATGGAACATATACATGTTATTGTGTCACTGTCGTACATATGTTGGTAGTAATAGTCTACACAATCCCGGTACATGTCCAACAGCATGCATAGAACCTCCCTATAACACAGACTGCCAGATGTGCAGCAATCTCAGAGCAGCCATACCACTGACATATATGTAACCATAGTGGCCCTGACAATGGCATGCAAGTGAATAGTCAGTACCAGGCCGGCAATGTTAGTGTAAGCTGTAGCCATATTTAATGAGCTGTGTGTATAGTCTGTTAAAGCTGATATGGTGTGGGGGGGTGACAGAGATGTGGCTGGAAGCATATACACAGGGCCAATATTGACATGTTGCTGTGATAACCTCATACATGTACTGTTGTAACAGGGTTTGTTGCAACATGTGTCCTATGAGGGATATGAAGTCAGTACCTGTCAGAGCTTTCACCATCTACAGACTGCAATCCTCACACTATCTTCTGCAGTTCACAGATACGTGCTCAGTGGGTATCACATGACACCAAGGGCACAACACACTGCCCAGTCTGCAGATGACCCTGGTGATGCAGATTCCTCATAAACATAGTACTGACATGGCAGGTATTACAACATGTAGGACAGCCATATCCACACACACACACACACACTGTTAAACCAACATTACTCCACATGCAGTATAGCAGCACTTACAGTCTGTAGTCAGGTCAGGTGCATCCCCCTCCTGTGTGTTGCCCTGTTTCCACAGTGTAAGTTGTTAGAGGTAAATCCTCAATCCATCTGAGATGCATTTCGCCAAACGCCAGATCTAGTTCCTGCCCACAGTGGATGTAAAGGGCCAACACCAAAATGATGTTCCTGGATATGGATGTGTGTTACCATGCAATTCACTATGGGAATGTTACCACAGCTGTTCCACATGCACTCAGCTAGAGGAGGACTGCATTTGGTGCAGAGGCCATCAGCTGATCATGACCATCACTTACAAACACATGCTGCTGCCTAGCAAAGCAGGTGTACATCCCACATCCACCAGAGAGGGTGTGGGCAGGACAGACGGAGACAATGTATGTCAGGGAAGGTGTTGGTGAGCAAAATGTAAGTATGTGTGTCACACACCTACCAGTCTGGGATTTCAAACACCTGACTGACTATGCATAGCTATCACATGTGTATGCAGATATTTCATGCACCACATAGCTTACATGTTGGTGTGCTGTCCAGACACATATGTGCTGGTGAGTGACATCTGCAACACTTTTGCGATACAATAGGTGTAGCACATGGGCCTGTCCACATGAACAGGTGTCAGCATCAACACAGCCGCACTCTGTAAGGGACTCATACACATTGTCACACTTGACAGGGTAATGAATACACTTCTTAACAACTTACCTTGCCACAACACAGTAATGCATAGATATCAATTGGCTCAAAGGGGTTATCCTGGGGTTCTGTGGTCAAAGGGTATGTGATGGCGTCTAACATTAGAGAGCATGCTTCAATATGCCAGTGGGGGTGGTACTGGGTGTAAATGTGGTCGGAAGCATCATACACCATACACACAGACACAAGGTGCTAGTACCGGCATGCATGTGTGCAGTGCTTCACAGGTGTGTAGTGGTTGATGCTGCCAGATGGCTGCTCAAGGCTGGGTGAGGGGTATACTTTGGCATCAGGCCACATGAGAATGGTCTGCATTATGGCTAAGGTGAGTATGTCCGGAATGGGCCACACAGGTGGGTATAGTTTTCACCATCCAGTCTCCTGGGTTGCTATTGTGGGTGGCCAGTGCTGTGCACTGCTTGGCATGTATGCGTTCTATATGCCATGACATGGACAGTGTTTGGGATGTGCATACGTCCCACATTCATGTACAGTGCATGTGGAAGTGTACCTGATTTGTCTGGCCCATGTTGTGTACACGGAATGTTATCATCAGATGTGACAGTCCTGCTCTCATGTGGCAGGGCCAGGTAATGGACAGCAGGTTGACTCTGCACCTATATTGATAGCATGCTACAGGTATTCCCTGGTGTCAGTGGCATCTATCCATACAGGGCATGTATGTAAGGCATGGTATGTCCTTTGTGGATCACATGTGATGGAACCACAGTTGTTGCAGGCAGCCACTTGGAAACATAATGAAGGTACACTGTCTGCAGTTATGTGCCTATTGCACTGATGGACAGGGCACCATGGCCTCTGTAGGCCACTGCATTCACACATAGTTACTATCAGTTGCCAATATGCAGTATACTACACACATCATGGCTGTTGCCTCACCATGTGTGTGTGTATGAGACATGGATTGTGAGTGTGCTCTGGGTAATACTGGGGTTGCTAACTGTGATTGCCTGGCCTTGATGTCACATGTATGGGTATGGGTATGCACCCCAGCCTCCTGGCTATTTCACAGCTGTTTTCCCTGTACAGTGGATATTGTGATATGTACTAGGGCCACCATATAGGAAAATTGCAAAACCCACTACACATTGGACCCAGGTGTCACACACACACACACACACACACTCCTTCACACAGGATATGAGGTAAAAACACACATACCTGTCATGTCAGAGAGTAGAACCCCTACCCAATTAGTTTATTACACTATAGCACTACACAGTTATAGTACGCGCCATGGTGATTATTGCAGTACTCTTTCCCCAAAGGTGTATATGATATTGGCTAACATCAGCAGGATTGCCAATGTAGGGCATTTGACATAGGTTCATAGGTAGGTACTAGGCTATTGGCCCTAGGCCATAATTAAGCCTAGCCAAAATGTTTCAGCTTGCGCCTCCCATGTGATTTAGTTACCTGCGCCTCTGTCGAGCAGGGCCACAGAAGTGATTCCCGGGGGTGAATTTCCTGTTCCCCATCCACTCATCAAGATCCTTCTTGAAGAGCACTAATGAGGAGCTCTGTCTCACATATATGGGGACCTTATTCCAGAGTAGCAGGAATCTCTTGGACATGAATCTGTCCCTCCAACAAGTCTTGTTTATTGTAGAGTTCAGGTTAAGGTCCCTAGAACATGTAGCTTGGGTGGATTGGGTTTTCCTTAGGTGGAGCATTTCCAGCAATTTGGGGTTTGACACAGCCTTGTATGTCAGGTAGAGATCACCTCTGAGTAGCCAGTTTGCAACTGAGTACAGTTGAAGTCTTTTTAGCCTGGTGGCATAGGGCATATGATTTAGGCTTGTTATCCTCTTGGTGAGGTATTTTTGAGGCCTCTCCAGTTGTTGCAGGTATCTAGTAAGGTACATCCCAAATGCGGCATTGTAGTCAATAATGGGTCTAATAAGTGATGAGTAGAGGGGGGACAATAACTTCCTTTTTTCTAGATGCAAACCCCTTTGTGATAAGGTGGGCCATATAGAAGGATTTTCTAACCACCTTAGCGATGTGGTTATCGAAGGAGAGGATACTGTCCACCTGGGTCCCTAGGTCTCTTATCACACTCTCTGTGTTAAGTGACCTATGTGGTAATTTGTAGGTACTTGTTTTTTCCCGAAGGGGATGACAATGCACTTTTTGGCATTTAGCTTGAGGCCATGATTTTGACACCATGTATCTGTTTCAGTGAGACCTTTTTGAAGGATATCCATGTCGGTAGGAGTCTTGATTATGGCACCCAATTTGCAGTCATCTGCGAACTTTGTTAGCCATAGTCCCCCATTTACTGAGTGTAACTAGCCTAAAATGAATTGCTCCCTACACAGACAGTGGAACACACACAAAACATCCAGAACTGCCATGGGTGGTTATAGAACCCTACCAGAGTTCTGAATCACACTTCAGCAGTACACATTTAAGGCACGCACTATGGAGATTACTGGGCTACAACCTTCCCAGAGGTGTATTACTAGGTGGATGACATCAGCTGCCTTACCAAGGTAGAGCATTTAAATTGTAGGGGCTGTGCCTACCCTACAAAACATTGCTTCAACACAGACAGACACACATACAATTGCCACAGCTGGGGTTAGAACTCCTACTTAACTAGTTTATCACACTACAGCAGTACACAGTTACGGCTCACACCACGGAGATTACCGGCCTATCACTTCCCCCAAGGTATATTACACAGTTGATGACATCGGTACACTTCTCAAAGTGGACCATTGGAGATTGTAGTGTCTGTGAATGGACTCAAAAGCATTGCTCCCTACACTGACATAAGAACACACACATAAACACATGTACATCCACACTTGCCATGTCTGGGAATAGAACACCTACCTAACTAGTTTATCACACTACAGTGGAAAGCGGTTACAGGACGCACTATAGAGATTACTGGGCTACAGCTTCCCAGATGTATATTACTAGGTGGATGATATCAGCTGCCTTGCAAAGGTTGAGCATTTGGATTATGGGGAGTGTGGCTGGCTTAAAAGCATTGCTCTCTACACAGACAGACACACACTCAGTTGCCATGTCTGGGAATAGAACTCCTACCTAACTAGTTTATCACACTACAGCGGTATGCAGTTATAGGACACCCTACAGAGATTACTGGGCTACAGCTTCCCAGAGGTTTATTACGAGGTGGATGACATCAGCTGCCTTGCAAAGGTTGAGCATTTGGATTGTGGGGAGCGGGCTGGCCTAAAAGCCTTGCTCTGTACACAGACAGACACACACTCAGTTGCCATGTCTGGGAATAGAACTCCTACCTAACTAGTTTATCACACTACAGCGGTACGCAATTGCAGGACGCGCTACAGAGATTATTGTGCTACATCTTCCCAGAGGTGTATTACTATGTGGATGACATCAGCTGCCTTGCAAAGGTTGAGCATTTGGATTGTGGGGAGTGTGACTGGCCTAAAAGCATTGTTCTCTACACAGACAGACAGAGACACACACACACACACAGTTGCCATGTTTGGGAATAGAACTCCTACCTAATTAATTTATCACACTACAGTGGTCCCCAGTTATAGAACATGCTGCAGAGATTACTGGGCTACTGCTTCCCAGAGGTGTATTACTAGGTAGATGACATCAGCTGCCTTGCAAAGGTTGAGCATTTGGATTGTGGGGAGCATGGCTGGCCCAAAAGCATTGCTCTTTACACAGACAGACACACACACACACACACACACACACACACACACACAGTTGCCATGTCTGGGAATAGAACGTCTACCTAACTAGTTTATCACACTACAGCGATACACAGTTATAGGACAAGCTACAGAGATTACTGGGCTACTGCTTCCCAGAGGTGTATTACTAGGTAGACGACATCAGCTGCCTTGCAAACGTTGAGCATTTGGATTGTGGGGGGTGTGGCTGGCCTAAATGCATTGCTGTCTGTACAGACAGACAAACACACAGTTGTCATGTCTGGGAATAGAACTCCTACCTAATTAGTTTATCACACTACAGTGGTACGCAGTTACAGGACTCGCTATGGAGATTACTGGGATACAGCTTCCCAGAGGTGTACTACTAGGTGGATGACATCAGCTGTCTTGCAAAGGTTGAGCATTTGGATTGTGGGGAGCGTGGCTGGCCTAAAAGTCATTGCTCTCTACACAGACACACACACACACACACACACACACACACACACACACACACACACACACACTCTTGCCATGTCTGGGAATAGAACTCCTACCTAACAAGTTTATCACACTACAGTGGTACGCAGTTACAGGCTACACTACAGAGATTACTGGGCTACAGCTTCCCAAAGGTGTATTACTATGCGGATGACATCAGCTGCCTTGAAAAGGTTGAGCATTTGGGTTGTGGGGAGTATGGCTGGCCTAAAAAGAATTGCTCTTTATACAGACCGACACACACTCACACACAACACAGTTGTCATGTCTGGGAATGGAATTCCTACCTAACTACTTTATCACACGACAGCAGTATGCAGTTACAGGACACTCTATAGTGATTACTGGGCTACAATCTTCACAGAGATGTATTTCTAGGTGGATGACATCAGCAGCCTTACTGAAGTTGTGCATTAAAATTGTTGGGGATGTAACTACCCTAATACGCATTGCTCTCTACACAGTCAGACAGACATGCACACAAACACACACACACACACACACACACACACACACACACACACACACAGTTGACAAGTCTGGGATTCAAACTCCTACCTAACCAGCTTATCACACTACAGCAGTACGCAGTTACGGGACACCCCACAGTGATTACTAGGCCACAGTTCTCCCAAAGGTGTATTTCACATTGGATGATCTCAGCAGGCGTGTCATAGTAGGGCTATGGGGAGGGCAGTGTGTGTGTGCATGGGCCATTACCCATTCGTCTAGGGGTTGACATGCCACATGCAGGCACACACAGGGTCATATTTCACAGGTAAATGTATGCAGTTGCTAGATGACTACTTCTTTGTACTGTCATGTTGCACAGCTGACATGTGCACCACATAGTCTGTATTGCTGACAGATACCGGTGGCTAGAATTTGCAGTGAGTGACATCTGCACCTCATGTGTTTGGGGCCCTTTGGCTGTGTGCTAGGTGGGACAGACCTGGATGGCTCCTTGTCACAGTCACCCTCTTCCACACATCTATGTCCGTCTACCTTTGGCTTATTATACTGTGTTGTTTATACATATATGTCTGTATTCCTATCCACTGTGTGTGCAAGGCATGAGTGGCACATACTGACGAGTGTCTGCACTAACAACTGCGACTGCCAGATATGTCTGGTTCATGTGTTTGTGTGTGAACATGCCTAGTGTGACCTTTCAGTATGTTGTTGACTTACATTGTCTTCATTTCTATATGTGTATGAGCATGCCCAGTATGGCCATCTGTATTGCATGTGTGGGTCAAGTCCTGGTAGTTTGTACTGCAGTGCTGATGTTTGTGTTGTATACTGACAGGTTGCATACTGTCTCAGCAGGGTATCCATCGATCAGTTGGCATTGACTGTTACTACATTTCTGCATAGCAGGGGGAGGGGGCACACTTGACTATTTAAACATTTCTACACAGGATTGGGGGTGCACACCTGACTGTTACTATTTGTCTACGTAGGATGGGGGTAGCACACCTGACACTTGTACACATTTGCTAGGACTATACTGATATGTCGGGTACTCCATTTCAGTCATGGTCTTACCTGTCGTGCTGGCTAGAGGCATACGAGTGTACTACAGAACTTAATAATTACCTACATATTCGTGTCTGACTTCCTAGCCTTCACAACTGACATCCCACTGCCTGGCCTACTGTAGTCAGTCTGTGTAAGTCTGGGGGGGGTGTTGCCCATAGGCCTCATTCAGAGGCCATAGCACAGCCTTTGTTTGTGTTTGTCTACACCTGTCCTGCTGGCTGTGACTGTTGTTGGGTATGTGACCCCCCCCGACTGACATGTGTAAGTCACTTAACTTGTGGATGTCCAAGTATTGAGGGTGGTGCTGCAGGGCTGCCTATGTTGAATGCACATAGTACGCTCCCTAAACATGGTTAGGCAGAGGTAGTTTAATGTTTGGCATCCCTTTTGCTGGATGTGAGAGTCAGAGAGAGGTGTTATTCCCTGGGTTCCTCCTGTGTTAGTGTATGTGCTATGCACTGCCTCTTTGCCAAGGCCAGGGTGTACTGGGCATGCCTCCTTCTGCCTACTGGGGCAGGCTCAGATTGTTCCTCCTCTGAGTCACTCAGTACCCGCGCAGGCCTTGGCAATGGTGGGGGGCTGTGTGGCCCTGCCCTATGCTGTTCCTGCTTCAGCTGTTTCCGCAGGATCATATTGTGTAGCATGGCACATACAAGGACAGTTTGAGTACATGTAGCTGGTGAGTACTGCAAGGCTCCACCGGATGTGTCCAGGCACCGGAGCCATGACTTGCGCATCCCAAACACATGCTCAATTATGATTCTTGTTTGTGCGCATGCCTCATTATGGAATTCTTGTTCGGGTGTGCGTGCATTTCTGATGAGTATCATCAACCACGGCTCCAGTGCGTATCCAGCATCCCCCACTAGGTGACCGTGTGGGATGTCCCGATTTGCAAATCTCTGGTACAGCTGCGTCAGATGCCAGATGTGGGAATCATGATAGCTTCCAGGGGAGCCACCGCATTCATTATTATGCCCTGAGCAGCGCACAAGACCTGGCAGTTGATGGAGGGGAAGCCCTTGCTGTAGATGTAGACCCTACCCTGTTCACCGGGTGGTGCTTTGATGCATATGTGCATGCAGTCTGTAGCACCCACTACCTCAGGGTATTCTGTTCTTTGGTGGAACAGTTGCATATTGCTGGCCAATGCCTCACAGGTGTTGGGGAAGTAAACGTGCTCACAGACATGTGCTGACATGGCATCCAGGAACTGGTGGAGTACCCTGGATGCTGATGCCTGTGAGATCCCAATCATATCCCCAGTTGGCCTTTGGAAGGTACCTGTAGCTAGTGTTCATAGGCCTACACATACCTTTGTATCCATTGGGATGGGTTCCCCTCTGTTAGTTCTGTGTGTGAGGCTTGGCCGGCACAGCTCAACAATTTGCTGTAGGAGGTCCCTTTCCGCCCTATAGCGCTCCACTATCTCCAGCTCATGTAGCCCTTGGTAGGTTACCCTGGGTCTGTACACTCTTCTCCGTCTCCTCACTGTGGGTTGCTCGGCAGCATTTACATCCACACCACCCTCAGCCTTTTTCACAAGTAGTTGTGTGGTAGCTACTGCAGCCCCTAGCATGTTGCAGCTGTGAGTGTTAAACGTTTCTCGCTTGTTTACACCGTTGGTGTAGAGTATGGGAAAAAACAGAGGGGTAGGTACTTGCATAGTTTATAGTGGTGTTTTGGGCTGGGCTGGTCTGCTGCCTGTGTCATTGGCTGGTTCTGATACATTTCATTTGCCAACTAAGCTAGTACTCATTGATTACCTTCCTACTGCTGTTTTCCCTTACCATTGCCTTCCTGTTTCAGCCCGTGTGCTCACCGCACAAACTGATTGCTCATATGTGCACACTGCTGCTATTTCCTGGTTTAACCTCCTTTTTCTTCCTGTATGACTCTGTGCATGGCGCGCACACCCGCTTAGGCTTTGTAATGACTGCTAGGCAGGTTTAGACACACACCCTGGCTTAGCTGTGCTACACTAGGAGCAACCCTGGGACACAGGGCTCCAATCCGCTTACAGTATACCTGACACACACCCCCATGATGTCACCTACCTACAAGGCTTGCACCCAGCTGTTCATACTCTTACACTGTTGGGACCTGCCTCACATCCTGGGGGAAACTGGGATTCACTAGCCTTCCCTTCATTTGCATAAGATTACCTACTAATGCATAGTTACATGTCTCACACTAAGCCTCCCCTTTAGCAGCCACTACTCACTGGCCAGGTTGTCTTCTGCCTGCCATTGACTTGCATGGCAGAATACTGATTTTAGATAGACTGCTTAATTTAGGTTTGTTTTGTTATTTTCCCCCCGATCCCATTTGCGCGCCGCTGCCCTATGCTTAAACAGCCAAGATCGGCTAATAGGAATTAAAAGTTGATTTTTTTAAATTTTTGTACATTTGCAATGCCAATGGCCTTATATTTGGCCAGTGGCATGCTTACTACATGATATGCAGCCTTTATTTGGGGCTGTCATGGTTCCGTTTTGGATTTTGCAGATATGTACTCGGTTACTAACCGAGTACATTTCTGCTGATTGCACTAGTCCTGCATGGACGGTCGCAAGCTTCCTGGATCACAAATTCACCTCATTTGCATGGATTTCTCCTGCAAATTAGGTGATTTGCATACAAGGGCTTCATTCCTGCAAGATTAGTGCAGGAGCACTCATGCACGCCCCTGCAGGCTGTTCCTGGATCGCACAGCGGACATATTGCCTGCTTGGGCTCCTGCACTGATCCTGCACACCATGCAAGCTATAGAGAATCCGGGGGACAGTATTATCCCCTCAATAAATTTCTGATTGACATTTAAGTTTCTTTTGCAGTTAAGTCCTCTGTCAACGGGTACAGGGATTTAATATTTGTCATCCGTCCATGTAAACTTTCAATATTATCTCACTTATATTTGGTCAGAATGTTTTTAGTCTTGGTTTAAAACTTAAGTAGGTCTTGAAACTGCATACAGCAAGTGTCTGGTTTGCATTTATGGAATTACCTAACATACATTCCCCTTTTTAGCTATTTAGATTAACTTGAATTCCTACTCCCCCACCCCCCCCCACACACATTTTCTGAAATAAATGTATTAAATATTTTAGAATAAACAAAGACATCAGCAATCATTTGCAAACAAGGACAATAATAAATGTGGAAAAATAGGAATAAAAGATGCTGAGAAATCAGTTTGACAAATTATTCATATGCAAAACAAATACGAGATATTTGTTTCCAGCTAATATGTTTCCTTTTAATTTCACAGCAGATAAGTATGTTTAACAGTGTTTAAACAGAACTGAAGTGTAATTGACTTAAGTAAAAATTGTGAGATTAATAATTCCACACTTAAGTGAAAGCATTGTAATACCAAGCTATGTAATGCATACAAACCTTACATCACAAACATAATTCAAGAAGGTAAGCTAACTCTGTAAGGTTCAGTAAGCTTTGCTGAAAAACATACATTTAATAAAGGGATGTTAAGAGAATAAGATATCTGGAAGTGATCTTTTCCATAAAACATCCCAATCCAGCTGCAACTGAAATTTTACTACACATTGTGCCTAAAACAAGAAAAAAGGAAATTATCACTAACTGCAAGACCAGTATAGATTTCAGTGTGACTAGGTTTGGGGTCTGTTCTTAGGTGCAACCTGGGAGCCCTGTCCCTGTCTGATTACACAAACAAACGAAACCACTTAACCTAAACTGTAAACACAAAACCAAGGGAGCTGGTTGCTTCCACTCAATGCAGACTTTAATAAAAACGGAGGGAAATTCACATAAAGTGCTTTTCGATTAGTCAGATTGCTAAACTTCTTCAGATAAACTTCTCCTTCACAATTGCTGTTTAAATAAGCACCGTGTGACTCATTTCAATCAACACTAACAAATTAGATTATACATTTAGCATTTAAAAAACCAAGGTCAAGCCATACTGAGATGACTCAAAGTACAAAAATTAAAGTTCCTGAGCCTTCTCATATAACCTACAGTACAATCTATTTAAATAAATTTCACAAATTAGGAAATCTTTTATGTAAAAACTTATTCTGAAACGTACATATGCAAGATGTTTATGCCTATGTATGTGATTTAAATACAATATGCATTTAAAAATGAGTTAAACGTTCCTAGTACTTTTATGGTTATTTAAATGTAAAACTTTTACCTTAACAAACTTTTAAGCTTTAAAATACAGGCTATAGAACAGGTTTTATTTAAGCCTGGAAACTGGCATGCATTCAATCTAATTTGCCATAATAGCTCTAACCTTTCCAATAGCAGTGCAACTGAACCACCTCTACTGTCCATCTTCACTTGGTCTATAACTCGAAATTTAAATTTGTGGTCTGGATGTTCACCACAGTGTCTTGCTAGTGCATTGTCAATTTTGTTTCTACTAATGTATATATGTTCGTATATATGCTCTCTGACCTTACGGTCGGTTTTACCGACATAGTATGCTGGGCAGTACTGGCATGTTGCTAAATAAACCTCGGATTTAGAGTTGCAATTAAATTTATTCCTAATATTATAAAAAACACCCCTTACTCTAAACTTGGACCCTGTCTCAACATGTTTGCATACATGTGTCACATTTGTACATCCCAGGGTTCCTACATACTGTTGGTTTCATAGTTTCCATTATGTTCTTCAAGTTCTTACCCTTTTTGAAAACCTAATATTCCTATCAATAGTTGATATGTCCCAGATTTTTATTATTATTCTATTCAACTGTTACATTTATATTATAAGTAGTAATAAAACTGAGCGAATATTTACTAGTAGTTCTGTTTTCTTCCATATTGTCATTTGTTTCACTGTCCAAATCAAGGCCTATATGGTTTTCCTGACTCAGATCAATAGTACCCATGTTGTTTAAAATGGGTATATAGAAGCCTTGTTTACATTTGTTCTGTACCTCTATGACTAATTCTGTCAATAGGTTACTTGAGTAGCCTCTGTGTAAGAACATTTGTCTAAAGTTTTCACATTCTTCTTCAAAATGTGAATTCTCAGTAAGCATCCTCGCACCTCATACTAACTGACCCTTTACTACTACCTCTTCTGGTGTAAGGGGTGTGAGCTGGTGTAGTGCAGAAACAAGTTTGAATAAGTATTTTTCCTATATATACATATGCGTTGTATAGCTCTGATTACTTCAATCCTTGGTTAATTTAATATCTAAGTAAGCTACTGACTCCATCTGATAAGAACTAGTAAACTGTAGAAAGGCAGTAGAATTATTCAACTAACTGACCAAGTTATTGGCTATATCGATATCACCTTTTACTATCATAAAAATATTGTCCAAAAACCTGGTGTAAAAATATAATTTTGAATTAACTAAAGCATTGTCTAAAATAAATTCATGTTCACAATGGGCCATCACCAAGTTGATGAAACTCGCCCCACAAGGTGACTCCATTGCTACCCCTGTTTTCTGCAAGTAGAATTCTCTCTCGAACATGAAGAAATTATTTGATATGATAATGTCTAGTAAATCCTCAATCAGCCTTATTTCTATATGTGGTGCTCCATTTGATCTAATTAAATCTATTACCCATTCAATGCCTGTATCATGGGGGATGGTAGTGTAAAGATCTCGTGCATCCACTGTCAGAAAATTGTAATCACAAAACAACTGAACGAAAAAGCGTGTGCACAACAGCAACAACACCAGAATGTCTCAACACGCTGACAAGGAAGAATGGAGGCTGCTCTGCAGAGCAACCTCCGTTCTTCCTTGTCAGCATGTTGAGACATTAAAATTACAATCACCCATGAACTCAAGTCTGTTGATATCTATTAAAAAAGACCATGAGTCTTTACATATCAGTGGTTCTAACTTTACATGTTTCTTCAATATAGAGTCTACAACTTTTGCACAGGGGTATGTTATCGACTGTCTGGCATCTACCAATGCCCGCATTGACAGGTCTTCCAGGCTTCTGTGTATCTTAGGGATACCGAATAGCAGGGGAAACCTCGGTGATGGCATAGTAACATAGTTGTATGTATTAATATCCAATAAGCCATCTATGAATAAGTCATTAAGGAATGACTTTATCTGGTTGTATGCTATGTTAACCTCATTAATATTAACTTCCATGTAAGCTTCACTCACTAGGACTCTCCGCATTTTTGTTACATAATCAGCCATGTTCATTAATACGAGTCTACCACCTTTATCTGGTTTCATTGTATGTATTGGCAATAATTTTAAATTAGAGAGGGCTTCCATTTGGATTTTAGACAAATAAAAAGCAGCTCCACAGGTAGAAACACTCAGTCCAGGAATCACAAATGTGATACAACCAGAAATAAACTGAAGTTAAATAACTTTAATGAATAAAAACAGAAGAATTAATCAAGCGCTTTCGCCTGGTTCCTACCAAGCTTTATCAAGATACTGCTCAGTGAAAAGTAAAACCATTTTATATCATTATACATACATCAGGTGATCACTTAATCGACTACTCCTGGTGTTAATTATGATAATTAGTTAAAAGTTTAAACATTTTTTAAGGTGTCAAAATATTTGTACTCCCTGCAAGTCAATAATACTGCAATAACACGTTGTTTTAAAAACTATCTAGATACCTTGTGTGTCAAAAAAATCTTGTAGAAATAAATACATATAAGTAGTTAATGCAAACCACTAATAATTCATGCAGTGTGTTAAATAACAATTTTTTAAAAGTGCAAATACTAAGAACAAATATTAAAAAATATATACAAATATGCACTTAAAATGTTCTAAATATAAATCCTAATAGTAAAAACATGTACTTCTGGTTGAAAGTTAATAACATAAAATAAAAATTCATCATTAACTAACTGCCTATTGATTACCTGGCATTTTCAAAACAGTCTTTTGTTTACTCATAATTTCTCCCTGCTAAGCTTTAGTGTACTTGCTATACTGATGCTATCATTTAGACCTGGGGGTCTTGCATTTAATTTCAATTGCCACAAAAGTTCTTTATGCTCTAGACGAGTCTCCCAGTCCCCTCCTCTGGGATCCTGGGTGACCTGGTCTAGGACAAGGAATTTTAGATGCATGTTAATACATTCCATTGAATGTTTAAAAAAAGCATTAGTATCTTTCTTCTTACTAATTTCGTATAGATGCTCATAAATCCTTTTTCTTAGTGGCCGCTCGGTCTTGCCAACATAAAAACTGTGACACTCCATTGAAACACCAAGGTAAACCGCCCCTTTTGATGCACAGTTAAAATATTTTGTTGCACTAATCTTAAAGTTCCTAGAGGGAATGTGTAAACTATTATTATTGTATATGTGTACACACTGGTTGCATGCACCACATTTGTAGGTACCTACCTTGTTAGAAAAATGTGAATGTGTTTTTCTGTTATTTTTATTCTCAGATAGGCCCTTTAGATTAATATCTCTCTTTCTTGTGAATCCAGGCTTGGTGGGTACAATTTTGTTAATGTCCTCCTGTAATGTCAAAACTGGCCAATATGTCAAAATAGTCTTTTCTACCTGTTGGGAGTCCCTAGTGTATGTATACACAAAGTTATTATATGACAATTGTCGGTCAGCCTCTTGAGTGTGCTCTAAAATCTTACCTTTCCCAAGTAATGGTGGATACTTAGATTCCCTGTTATCAAGAACCTCTTTAGCTAAATTATCCACAAGATGGACTGGATAGCCTCTCTCAAGAAAGAGTTTTTTTAAAAAGTCAACTTCTTTAAGAAATAAATCTTGAGTACTTGACATCCTGGATGCATGAATGAGTTGACCTTTTATTATACCCTTTTTCTGATAAAAAGGGTGCCCACTATCAAAATGTAGGAATGTGTTGGAAAAAGTCGTCTTTCTATATATTTGGGATTGGAAAAAGTTGTTGACATAATCTTTGAATAAAAAAACATCCAAATAATGTAAAGAATTTTTGCTCACATTATGTGTGAAAGCCAAAAAATCTGTAGTGGAATTAATGTACGTGATGAAATTTGAAAAACTGTCCATGTCACCATCCCATAATATGCAGATGTCATCCAGGTAACGTTTGTAGTAAGTAATATGCTCAGCCCAACTAGATGAAAAGATGTATTTATTTTCCCAATAGTATAATACTATGTTCGCGTATGTTGAGGCACATGGAGCACCCATCGCTACACCTTTCTTTTGCCGGAATACTTCTCCATTAAAATAGATGAAGTTATTCTCAAGAACTACTTCCATGAATTCCACTATTAGCCTAAACATGTTATTACTTAGGTCAGATTGTGTTGTCAAAATTTCATTAAACCAATCTATACCTATTGAATGAGGAATACTGGGAAATAGCTCTATGATGTCAATAGTTACCATTAATATCCCTGGGTTGTAAAAATTTTGTTGGACATCATTTAGAAATTCCCAGGAGTCTTTACAAATATATTTTATGGTTGAAACAAATTCTTTTAGTGTCTGATCGATATATTTCCCTAAAGGCTCTGTAATACTCCCGGCTCCTGCTACTATAGGTCTGAATTTTAAAGGGTTCAGACCTTTGTGCACTTTTGGAATCCCAAAAATTACCGGGATCCTAGGTTTTGGGACATGCAAATAGTTATGTAATTTCTCGTTAATAGCACCTTGCATCAAGTTATCTATTAACATAAAGTTGATCTTAGACTACGCAATGTTCACTTCATTCCTAGAAACTAGTTCATAAGTGTCAGCATCCTGTAGCAAAATATGAATATATGTTTCATATGCCCAGTTGTATATTAGAACAACACCACCACCCTTATCAGGTTTCATTACCCTGATACCCTCCTCTTTGAGTAAATTAGTTAACTGATATAGGTGGAAATCAAAGTTATCAGGTGGTTGGTTTGCACTAAGTGCTTGTTTCTTTCTTAGATCCATTTCTACTAATTCCTCAAAAATTCTTAAGGTGGGGTGGGTGGGGGGTTAAAAGTACTACACCTTGTGTTTATGTGGTTAGTTAAAGATTGCCCTTTAAAGAATAATGCAAGATTTAGTCTCCTGATGAAGAATTTGAATTCTACTAGTGTTTTGAATAAATCCATGGTGCGTAAGGGGACGAAGTGAAAACCTCTGGTAAACAACTCAAAAAAGTCAGAGGTTGGTATAATTTCCGTAAAGTTGTAAATAGTGTAGTTGTCCTTGGTTACCACCTTGTAATTACCACTAGATGAGTCCCTATCAACATCTTCATCATTAACTAAACCACCTTCATTGGAATCAGTTACCTGCGTAATCTGTTCCAATTCTGTTTGTAGAACATTGTATTCCTGCCCCCTGGTCTGCCCTGGGGATACTGAAAAACCTGATACTGATTTTTGTTATTGTCTTTTTGAGCCAGTCGCTCACTTCTCCTGGGTGGGTCTGCTAATGGGGTATTAGTGTTCTCAGTGTTATCAGTTATGTCAGTTCTCCCTTTATCATTAGAAGTATTACTTTTGAATTTTCCTGGCAAGGGGTAAGCCCTCCCATCCCTATATTCAGTCAAGTCACGCTCCAACTTTCTTATCTTACGACTGACTATCTTAACACAATGTTGGTCCACTTCGTTAAAAACTTTATCATAACATTGTTTAATACTAGGAAAGTTCTTGTCTTTGACGATACTGTCATTTAATGTTGTTAGTTCATTCAGTAAAAAGTTAGCTTTAGTTTCATAATCTTGGATCATGAGATCCAACATTTCCAAACCAGTTTTATCGAACAGTTCCACCAACTTCGTGTATAAGTTGGAGCCCAACACAGCGTTGTTTGGAAACTTGAAACAATGTAGTCCTTTCAGAATACGTTGCACAAGAACACACTCTCTCAAATAGTCTATCTCCAGTTGCGTGTTCTTGTAAGCATATAATTTATAGTTTATTTTAAGCTTGTCTTGCACCAACGTATTGAGTTTGCCTCCTTATCCTGAGCAACTTGCTGCTTAGGCAGTAGGTCATGATACCACACCTCAGCTTATCACAACTAATTAAAATTCCCACCCATATCCCCTGCTATTTATGTATAGTAATTTGGAGTCTCCACTATCTATCTATTTAAGAAACAAACAAGTTGTTGCATGGACCCAAGCAGTGCACAGAGTAAAACAGAAATCCACCAGTATAAAACTCCAACACCAAAGTTGCTCCTCTTAGTTTATTCCAATTTTGTGTTCACAACATTCATAAAACAAGAAAATAAACAGCTGACTGCAATTTTTCTTCGTGTGCAGCCTCAACCATGGTTTCTTCTCCAGTATGGCTTATTCAGTTCAAAATCTAACATTTAAGACAAGTATGCAGGTGATATAACTTTTTGCAGTACCATCAAACCTGGCTTCCCTTGCTGCATCCAGCAACTACACGTCACCTATTTTAACTAGAACAGTTGTATCTATAAATTGAAGTAATATTGATTACTTAAAATTGTATTTTTAAGGAAGTAAAATGCATGTAATATATTCAGATATATAGTAAACTAAGCTTTATTTATAGCAGCAATACATATTCCAAAAAGTAAAGTCAAAGAAACCCTACTATCTGGTGGATAAAGGAGGAAAATGTAGACAATCAATTCAAGCCTAAGTCAAAGCATATTTAAACAGAATAACAGAGCAAATCACAGCAGGCCACGTGTGTTTCAGCAGATCTACTTCAGAAGACTGAAAAAACAAAAGACTGAATCCCAAAAGACTGAAAACTCAAAATACTGAACACATTTTTAATGCAGGGGAAAGCCCCTTGCACCCCTCATAAGGGGGGCTGTGCCCTCCACACCCCTGCTAACTGTATATAACAACTCCAAGATCACACAACAGCTGAGAAGGGGCAAATTCCATCATTCAGTATTTTGAATTTTCAGTATTTTGGGATTCAATTTTTTGTTTTTTTTTTCAGTCTTCTAAAGTAAACCTGTTTCAGCACCTAATGATAAAGGAGTATCTGAGGTATAATCCATTATATCAAAAATATTGTATAAACAAACCAGAAATTAAAAAATGAGATACATTAAACAAATGCCAGCAAAATATATTGTAAATGAAAAAAAATAAGCTTCTTATTCTGGTGTTCAAAAAAGAATAATCCTAAAAAATATATAGCAATGCAAGACTATAAATTAACATAAAAATAAGTGCTATATATAATAAGTGTATGTGTGTGTGTTTATATGAAAGTTTAAGGAGACTGAATGCAGGACGTCTATACAAAATCTATTTTTCATAATGTCAACATGAAACTAGGAATGAGTTGTCCACTTGGTTTGAAACAAAAACAATATAGTACCTTTAGTTATGTTTTCATCAAACAGTATTACAGTCTCTCACAGTTTTTTTTAGTATTGAATATCTAAAAAAATCCCGGGCTATGAACATTGACTATGGGTCTATCACAGCTCTAAACTAAAGATGTTTCTTTTGGATACAATTCCACAAGTAGCCCTGACTGTGGCATTACACTCCATACTTCCAAGAACTTCCAGATAAGATCCATCTCACACAGTGAACTGCTACTTCAGTAATAAACTTCAAGAGTCTCTCTCTCTCCCTCTCTCTTCCACTCCAAGCTGGTTCCTTTTGTGCAAAATTAATTAGGAATCAGTGTCCGGCTACTACATAGTATTTGCTTAATTAACTACTAAGGACATGTTCCTGTGTTCCATTTTCCAGCACGCCTTTTAATGACACATAACCGATTTATAATAATCAGCATGTTACAACTACCTCTTGTGATCATACCATCTGTTTTCCTGCAGAATATCTGAAATACTTTACCTGCATTTACTCTCCTTATAGTTCACAATCAAGTCTGCCTGTCTTGTATATTCTGGCACAGTCTGTACTTTTAATAAGTAATATTTTTGATCCTATGAATGAATGACTGTGTCATCCAGATTTGCAGCAGCAGCATATTGTGAACATGACTTCAGTATTTTATCTGTCACCCTATGAAAGTGTCTGGGGCACTTTGTAAGCCAAATGGCAACACTGTGTATTGAAATAGACCATACAGGGTTCCAAAAGCTTTTTTTGCTTTGTCAGAGGGGTTAAGTCCAATGTTGTTAAGTATCAGTCCTTTCCTGCCACTAAGTGGCTTTTTCTGGCTTCCTTGGTTCCCTTTTAGGTCATCCGTTCTTGGCATGGCATAACTATTACACTTAGAAATGCTCTTCAGTTTCTCTTAATTTATTGTGAAATCTGATATTTCCATGAGGCTTCGGTACCAGCACTACTGGACTGCTCCAGTCAACCTATGACTCTTCTGTCATGCCGAGTTTTGAACGTCTTCACTTACTGAATGAAAGACAAAAGTCACAGATGAATTGAGACAGTTCTTCCTTAGTAACTTCTGGGTGTCTTTGCAATAAGGAAAGATATTAAGGAAGAGCTGCCTTCCTTCTTTGGTGATTTTTATGTATCATTCAGTCTTTTAAATTTGTTGTTCTGAAAAGCTGTTTTTAATGGGTTCCTATTAAATGAACAAAAGTTACGAATCTCGAATGCTCACATGAGTGAAAATGCTGCAACTCGAAAAGGTTATTGTGGGAGGCTGCACTCCCACACCCCCCGCTAAATATGTATTCCAACTCTGAGATCACAATACAGTGAAGAAAGGGCAAATATCCCGATCTTCACTGTACTGCGATGAAAAAAAGCAACTTCAAGTTGTGGCATTTTCGCTCATGTGAGCATTCGGGATTCGTAACTTTCATACATTTAATAGGAACCCATTTATAATTACTATGTTCTCTTTCAGATTACTCCTGTGACTCTGATACTCTATGGCATTATAATCTTTCCTTCAATCCACATGTTGATTCTATATTATGTTCTGTTAGTTTTGCTCTCCTAGACATTTCTGAGAACAGGTCTCTTTTTCTCAATAAAAGTCTCACTTCCACCTTTTGTGCTTTTGACAAGGATTTCTCTAACTACACTTCAGATACAGATTCTCTAGTTTCTCCTGCATGAAGCTTGCAAACTTACTGAAGCATTTTCTACTTCTTTCCATATCTTCAGTACATTAATGGGATGGATTTGCTCTATCTTTCTCTTTCCTGCTTAAATAACATTGTAGTTTAATTAATTTGTTCTTTCAATCAGCACAAATGGTCCCTGCCATTTGGCTAGGAATTTGGTGTGTGTGGTGATTCAGCACTATTTTTCTCAAACAGTTCTCCTTGATTCAAAAATAGTTAAAGACAGTTAGAAGGTAGTGCTGAGGTTTTCTAATCAGGTGTTAGCTTCCACAGTGGTATATTCCAGACAGGGAATTTCAAGCTGAACCAGGTCAGATGTCATATAAAACAGCAGAGCTCACCCCTAAGTAATGTATAAAAACAGACTACAATGCAATTCCTGAAACCATTCTGAACAGCAGAAAATTTCCAACCCATTGATATTTATTGTAAGAATATTTTCTACCAATTCAGGTACATGCAAGTAACCTAAATAATATGCATTGATATGTTCTGTGAGCCAACTGACAGCCTTGCAGTGTCTCTAAAATGAAAATCTGTAACATGCCTTTCCTTTTATGAGTTGCCTTGTCAGAGTCTTGCTATTTATATTGATTTATGTATGATCTAATACATATGTACAACAATTATAGTTCTCAGCTATCTAGCACTATTCCATGCTGGCAATGCAAGAAATGGGGCTGATTACATAAATCACTAAGTCAGTTGCACAGGTAATAACTAATATAATAGCTTTTTGTAGTACCGCATTGTTATCATGCACTTTAAAACTGGTCTAAAGCATCAGATCTTGTAATGCGTGTGTTAAATACATAGTCAAAGAGGATATCTTTTTCACTGATGGAGAGAGAGAAAAGGGTAGGTTTTCCTTCCTTCCTTGAGAACAAGATTTTGGTAGGCTAGTTGATAGAATTATAGAAAGTAAAACTGTTTTTCTCTCATAGAAGTGGCACATATGTGATTGAGTAAAACTGTTTTTTACAGTAACAGCATGTATTGGTAAAATTGCTGTCTCTCATAGTGACAGTGTGATATTTTTAGGAGTAGCATAAAAAATAGAGAGCCTGCAAATGCAAGGAGAAATAAGAATGTGCTTGAATGATATATGATATTTCTAAATAATTAGCTTAACAGAATGTGATTGTGTAAAACAAAAAGTATTATACTTCTGAATGTTTTGTTGTTTTTTTTCCACAGTAACAGAGCTTTGGTAATCATAATAACAGTGTGATATTTTTAGGATAGCATGTGATGCACTGGCTTAACAGAATGTGCTTGTGTGGAACAAAAATATTATACTTCTGAATGTTTTTGTAACAAATGGCATTAACAATACAGGCTTGTTGAAATATCCTAAACAGTTGAATGTACACAGTATTCAAGCTAAAGGGAAATAGCTAACAGCAAAAAATTGCAAACTATTCTGAAAGTGAAAGAACACTTTGGCATGCAGTGAACTGGTTTTCTCTGGATGAACATGGCTACACATCAGAAAAGTTACAAACTATCTTACCAATGAAAGAACATTTCTGAAAGAACATTTTGGCCTACTGAAGGAACTGATTTTCTCTGGATGAGATAAGAATGCAGACAAAGAAGGCTTAAGTACAGGAAAAAAATGTTTTCATCAAAGACAACGTTTTAAAACTATAGAAGTGGTTGTAAAGGTGGACATTTTGGTCATCCAAGTCAGCTGAAGAAGTGCAGTGTGTCTGACAGGTATAGCTGCATTATAAAGAAAATGTAATTAATGTCACAGTAGTGCTTGGTCGGCTTGTTTCAATAAATCTTCAATGTTTTTGTAACAAATGGCATTAACAATACAGGCTTGTTGAAATATCCTAAACAGTTGAATGTACACAGTATTCAAGCTAAAGGGAAATAGCTAACAGCAAAAAGTTGCAAACTATTCTGAAAGTGAAAGAACATTTCACAATTATGAATATAGGCTGTCCAGTTTGTGTGACATACATGCTGTTAATTTCAACTTAACACTAGTGCTAAAAAGATGTATGCTTTTGTAATTGAGAAATATGATGATATCTAAAGATGAGTACTGTGTTGGGATTTCTAATGTGTGTGAAATTGATTGCTATTTTTGAAGCATTGTACTTTTTATATGATTTTGGGATGGGTTACTGCATGACTTGTGTGAATTAATTATGATACTAAAAACACAACCACAGGCAGCACGACAGTTCCAGGAAAACAACATTTAATCCACAAAAACAGAGAAAACAATAATGTAAGTGCTTTCATCTTGTTTCTATGAGCAAGACGTCTTCAGACAACTAGAGCTTGTGCAAGATATATCTATTTAAAGTGTCACATACTAAAATCAGTTAACCTCTAAAAGCAAAAGCAGCAGAATATTTAGAAACATTTGAATGTAAATACTAAGTAAATAAATATATATATAATGAATATGCAATGAAATTACAATAAAATAGAATTGATCAAGTATAAACATACTGAGAATGACCTTGCAAAAAAGTTGATGTTTTTTAAAAACTATGCAACTTATTACTTAATATACCAAATATCTGCAAGTCATTTTAATATGAATACAAATAAACATAATAAATATATATAAATATAAATAAGAGAAAGTATTACCCCTACTCCCCGGAGTACATAGAGTAAAAAGTATTTGTTTAAAATTATTACTGAAAAATTATAGAAATAAATGTAAAAAAATGTACACAAGATACAATTAATCACCTCTGCAAACTCTTTAGTTTTAATATGCAAGCCAAAGATTACAAATCATTTAATCCTGGTAAATTGTAGGCATTCAATTTTATTTGCCATATTAATTCACACATTTCTAGCTTAAGGGAAAGGGGTCCCCCACTGGGATTTTGTTCAGTTTGGTCTATCACCCTAAACTTAAAACTGTGCTGAGAATGTTCATGCACGTGCTTAACCAGTGCGTTCTCCAGTTTCAACTTCTTAATTCTATAAATATGTTCATATACTTTGTCCTTGAATCTACGCTTGGTCTTACCGATGTAGAAACAAGGGCAGAGGCAGCAGGTGGCCAAATAGACCACTCCCTTAGTGGCACAGTTAAATCTTTTGTTAATATAGTATTTCCTGCCCCTAATGGTAAAAGTATTACCCACCTCCATAAATCTACATTGGGAGCAACTCTCACATTTATGCATGCCTGGAGCAGAATCCCTCTCCAATAAACTTTTAAAGTTCATCCCTCTTCTATAGACTATTTTAGGTCTAAACTCGAGAGTGGAACTGAGATCCGTATCCAAACTGAGTAAAGACCGATTTTTATACAAATTTGTATCACTGTATTAGCATCAGTACTAAATGATGTGGTAAACGTCACCTTAAGTGAATTTACTCTATTAGATTCATTCTGCTCGACAAAAGATGTCGAGGTATTAAGAACTTCCTGCCTAGACATAAGGATGGGGGTGAAAACTCCATTATTTCTCTTATGTTATACTTCAGATATCATCTCTTCCAGAAGTTGGCTAGTATACCCCCATTTCAAAAACATTCCCCTCAAAGTTTGACATTCAATGAAAAGTTCCTCATTGTCAGAAACCATACGAGTCACCCTCACCAACTGGCCCTTACCACAGATCTCTTGTGTTGGTAAGGATGGCTACTGGTAAAATGGAGGAAGGAATTAGAATAGGTGGGTTTTCTATGAATCTTAGCTTTAAACAATTTGCTCCCCCTATCCTTATATAATTCCACATCCAAGTACGCTATACTCTCAGTGCTTGTGCTATAAGTAAAAGACAGAAAGTTTGTTGAATTGTTCATATAGTTAATAAATCTAGGGATATCATCGATTTTGCCATCAAACATAATGAACACATCATCTAAATATCTAGTATAGTAGTAGATGTTACCCTTAAACTCATTGTTATTAAAGACCGAGTGTTGCTCACAATGGGCCATCACAAGGTTGGCAAAGCTGGCTCCACATGGGGAACCCATTGCAACACCTATCTTTTGTAAACAAATACCTCCCTTTGAACATAAAATAATTGTTGGCCAGGATTAGATCCAAAAAGTCTTGATCAAGTTCAGTTTCTGTTGCTGCACTGCCCCTATACAACATAAAGGTGGAAACCCATTCAATTCCTATTTCCACAGGTATAACAATATATAGGTCCTTAACATCAATGGTCAGGAAAACAATGTGGTCTTTGTATTCGAGGGCATTGATGTTGTTTAAAAAGGACCAGGAATCTTTGCAAATATGGTCCACACGTTCAACTAATTTCTTCAAGACTGAGTCGACATACTTTGCAATGGGATAAGTGATGGAATTTCTCCCATTCACAATGGGTCTGAGTGGTGGATCCTCTATATTCTTGTGAACCTTAGGGATTCCAAAAATTAAGGGTGTCAGCGGGACCAAGCAAGACAAATAATTATACAATTCCAAAGACATTCTTGATTCTGTAAACAAATCATTTAAACAAACTCTCACTTTCTGATGTGATTTGTTCATTTCATTCACTGAGGCTAACATATAACTGTCTGTATTCAAAAATTACGATATCTATAATGAAACTCATCAAAAACACAAGGCTACCTTCTTTGTCTGGTTTAACTACCCTAACGTTCTGAAAATTTAGAGAATTCAACCTATCCCAGTTGTGTTTGTTGAAGTTCAATAATTTGCTAGGTGATACAGATCTACTACTATCTAATATGTCACGTAAATCTAATTCACAGACATGGTCAAAAGTTAACAAAGCAGGGGGCAAAGGTGGATTAAAAACACTGGGTACTCCACATTCCCTGTTTACTGTAGGTTGATTCTTAAACGTTCTCTAAGTTTAATTTACGTGTAAAAAGTTTTAAATCGATGACCGTCCTAGCTAGATTTGCCTTCTGATCAGGGACAAACATTAACCCCTTGGTAAGAAGGTCAGCTAAAGGTGTGTCCACAGTCATGCTTGAATAGTTAAAAATGTTAAAGTCCTGGTCACTGTTGAACACAATACTGTGTGTACCAGTATTAACTCTACCAGAAGCACCAGCTAGGTTGTGACTAGCTGGAATAGTAGCTACCTCTGGGTTGACCAGTTCACCTTCGGACCCTTCACATTCACTGGTCTCGGGTTGTTGGTTGAGTTGGTTTGAAAACATCCTTGGTTGTGAAAATTTTGAGGATTATTCTCATGACGCTGGGGGTTATTACCAACAATAGGTTCCTCATTTTGGGAAACAAGGTTTCGGTTATTATTCTCTTGATTGGTAATAATAACAGTACTCCCAGACATATTCTTACTTCGGATGTTATTTCTTAGTCGACCATTCCAACTAGAGCCATTGAGTTGTTGCTCCCATAGTTCATTTGTTGCTTCGGCATAGCTACGTCCTGGGGACTGAGTGTGTGGTCTACCGGGACCTATTAAGATCAATACCATGAGGACGAGTAGAAAGGTTAAGCCATACCTGGGCAGGTGGTGGTGTAGGGCAGGCTGAACCCTTATTATAGTCATTATTATCCCTTTCCAATTTTCTGTTTTTTGTAACCTTTAACTTAGATATTTGACCATTGATGCTTGAAAAAATGCGGTCATATTCATACTTATATCTATTAAAATCCAGGTCCATTTTAATGCTTTGATCTAATAACTCTGTCTCTTCATTCAGTTCCTCTATAATGACTGAATAATGCTTAATGTATAACTCAATCAGTTCCAGACCATGCTTATCAAATAAGCATAACAGTTCATGATGAAACACAGAATCGCCAACTAAACCTGTTGGAAAATGCCAGGATCTCAACCCTTTAGGTATCTGGTGTCCCTGTAAACATTCCGTGAAGTAGGCAATCTCTAGTTGCAATTTTTTTGCTTTAAAAAGCTTGTTGTCAAACATTTTTAACTTGTCCACAATGTTGACGTTAACCTCATCACTAGGCTGGTTGCCGTTCGAGCAGGAAGTGTTAATGTTCAGGATAACAGGCTCGTTTAATCAGTGTTTAAGGTCAGTACTAACAAAAATATTTTGAGCAAAATCTGGTTGGGGAGCCCTTGTGTCAACATGGGTTTCTAAACGATTGTTGGAATCTACATTAGCAGTACTAACTAAGGCAGAAATAGGTTGGGAAGCCCTCATTTCACTCCAGGTTCCCAGCCGAACAGTAGAATCAACTGAAAGTGATGTTTTACCTTTACAGGCCTCGGGCGTTGTTTCAGAGTTCCCCTTCGGGTCAGACTCACCGTTTGAAACACTGCCGTTACCATTGCTGCTGGTAGATTCATGCTGATGGTTAGATTCCTACTGATGAGTGGAATCTGAGGAGCGAGAGCTCTCAGATAAACTGTTAACAATTGATGCAAGGTCATCAACCTTCCTGGTCAGGGCTAACACTACAAAAAGTAACTGTTTTACATCCAAACTGGTATGACTGGAAAAATCTAAATGGTCGTTTTAAATGATTGTTCTCTTGTGAAAACAATGGTTCCTGAATGGAACTTGCACTTACGGCCATGTACTCAACAAAACAAACCAGTAAAGAAAAAACTGCCAAAAATACTAAAAACACAACCACAGGCAGCATGACAGTTCCAGGAAAACAAAATTTAATCCACAAAAACAGTGAAAAACAATAATGTAAGCACTTTCGTCTTGTTTCTATGAGCAAGACTTCTTCAGACAACTTATTTGTATTCATATTAAAATGACTTGCAGATATTTGGTATATTAAGTAATAACTTGCATAGTTTTTAAAAAAAACAACATTTTTGCAAGGTCATTCTTAGTATGTTTATACTTGGTCAATTCTATTTTATTGCAATTTCATTGCATATTCATTATATATATATATATATATATATAGATATATATATATATATATATATATATATATATATATATATATTATATATATATATATATATATATATATGTTTCTAAATATTCTACTGCTTTTGTTTATAGAGGTTAATTGATTTTAGCATGTGACATTTTAAATAGATGTGTCTTGCACAAGCTCTAGTTGTCTGAAGAAGTCTTGCTCATAGAAGCAGGACGTAAGTGCTTACATTATTGTTTTTCACTGTTTTTGTGGATTAAATTTTGTTTTCCTGGAACTGTTGTGCTGCCCATGGTCATGTTTTTAGTATTTTTGGCAGTTTTCTTCTTTACTGGCTTGTCATTGAATTCATTATGATGCCATTTTTGGTGCCCTTTTTGTATAAATTAAACACATTAGTGTTTGAAACATATTTTTCTGATGAAGTTGCTGTAAGCATTGAAACCAGTTCATTTCCTTTTTTTATTTATTAGTATCAGTGTCAGTACAAACAAAAATATTGCACCAGCTTTTCCAGAGTGTTGAATCAACCTTTGTGCTGAGCATTCTGCTGTGTTTCCAATTTTTTGACATAGCCCAATTTCCTGAGATCTAGAGAACCATAGATTGCACAAACATTGCCATCAGGGCTCCACCTTTTACAAAGGCCTTTGATACATCTACAGGAAATGCCTCTACTCCATGGACTGCCAGGTGTATGTAATGCTCCGACCATTATTTAGGTTCCTATTATGTGATCGAAGTTTTGAAACTTTGAACATGACAATATCAAACTTGTTTGTTTGAAGTTTCAAAACTTCGAACACGGAAAAAAATAAATAAAACATGCAACAGTAAACTAATTAAAATATTCCCTTTCCGCACTATAGTGCGGTCTTGGAGTTGGTATATTTAAAGAGCAGGGGGTGTGGGGGGTGCCGGGGGCTTGCCCCCCTGCTTGCAATTGTTAGTTTAGTGTTGCATGTTTTATTTTTTTTTTCCGTGTTCGAACTTCTGCAAGTTCGACTAAATGGTTTCGACCATATAGGGATCAAACTTGTTGAAGTTCGATCATGTAATAGGAACCCCCATTATTTATAATGTGCCCATGCACCACAGCTACCATATACGCAGACTATTTAAAATAAGTTGTTTGTTGTGTGTCACGTGTGATGCTGGATATTCCCAGAAGTCCATTGACAACTCCCATCCAACCTCCCCTGCAACATGCAAAAAATAGCCTATAATGCAGCACATGCACAAATGCAAAATATAGCTGAGAATACATTCAGACTACCGAAGAGATAACAATATTCTTGCAATGCATTAGGAGAGCTCTCAAATAAATTACAGGAATTTCCAATTTTTGTTGGTATACCATGATATCCAACATGGTATTGTGCATACAATTGGAACAACAGATGAACATTATGACAGGGCTTCCCACACTATTTGTAGCAGCAGGAGAAAGGCAGGCTAGAGCATCATGTGAAGAGCAATCAGCAGTAGTAACACAGCAGATGTAAAGGAAGACAGAGTATGTGGCAGCATTGGCAATGAGGTGGCACCTGGTGCACAGCTATTGGTCATGACACAGCACAGAATAAGGCAATGCACATGATATCACACCAAGGTAATTCAGGCCAGTGTAGTGACTGGCCCTCAGTGTGGCAGACATAATCACACCTACACAGGTTAAAGGATGGGCAGAACACAGTTACCATTGCTTGCATAGCTGGGGAGGGGCACAGTGTTGGTGGCTGCAACAACTATAAGATGGGATAGGGTTATGGGATATAGACACAGCAGGCACTTGTTAAGAGAGGTGGTGGGGAGTAAGTAACTACATCCTCCAGTGGGGGAGGGCAAGCTGCCATGATATGATAGATGCTAGTGTCCACTAGGTTGGCTTGCAGCATTGGAGCTTGTTCTAGTCTATGGCAGTAAGTGAGTAGAACTATAGGATTATGAGTGTCCACTCTCAAAAGGACATACCTAATGAGTGCCATTTCCCACAAAGTTGTCACTTTTCACAAGTAGAGGTGGCAGGCTATATAGCCACAAGTAACAGGGAAAGGTAGAACTACAGAAATGTGAGCATGGGGTCTAATGAGACCTTAGCATTCCCTACGACCTTGGCAACTATCTCAAATGGAGGTGGTAAGCTGTGTATATCCACAGCTGACAGAATTGTCATTTCACAAATGATCTCTGGAATCTAACTTGTGATGACCTTTGGTCAGCCTCCCCACATCCACACCCTCTCATGTCCATGGAAGGCATGACTTGTAGTGTCAGTCTGGATGGCAGTGCTTATGTTCCCCCTGTATCTCACCCCTGTGGTGCATATAGTTACCTTAGAGGTGTTGTGTTTGTCAGAAGCTGTGAGTCTGTGGGGCACAGGAGGAGCCTATGAGGGACTCTCAGGAACATGATGTGAATCATGCCCTAGTGAGCTGCATGTCCAGCTTGTACCTCTACAGGGACTTCTGTAGTGGATGGCATTGGTAACACCTTCTCCTGTAGTATTGCAGGCACACTCTCTGTGTTATTAGACTGTGCCACTTACATGTGAGCTGTTATGCATCAGTAGAACTTGTGAAAACAGGAATACATGACACCATTGTCTGTCCTGTAATCCCCCTGTGATAGCCATGCTACACACATTAACATTCAGATTATTGTAGATGAAGACTAGATATGCCTGGAAGGATAATAAGAGATAAGATAATACAGGTGAGCTTTGGTCAGTGCAGTGGTATGTGCTATACTGTACTGCAATGGACATTAATAACCTGGTTCTGCCTGACATATGGGTAGTTAGTGTTAGACCAGCTCCCCCCTCAAAGCCACCAACATATATGAGAGGCTGCTCTTCACAGCTGGCAAGTCAGACTAAACACTCTTCGGCCTCAGTAAGCAACTTAAGTGCTGGTATTGCACTCTTTGTGGTAGACATGTCTGCAGCAATACCTGGTGCCTTTTCCTTTGAGTGGAGCACCATATCAGTAACCCTTCACAGAACATTTCACAGTACCTGTTCTGGAGCACAGAACCCTTCACAGTATCTATTCTAGAGCATATTTGTAATCCTTCACAGTATCTGTCCTAGGGACTGCTCACAGCATTCGCATCCTGCACAAATCTCTGCCAGATCTGGTCCTAATAATGCATGTTTGCAATACCTTTGCCCAGGAGGTGGATCCCATTTCTGTGGAGGGCTTGCAGAAGCACTACATTTTCCTGGCTAATGAACTTTTCCAGTCATTACCTCCCTTGGGTGGCCATAGCAAATACTTTTTGCCCACAAGTGAAGATTATCATTGGGTGTGTACATTATGCTGTTGGATATCTTTATTAATATCCTCAGACCCACAATTTATGTTTATGGGTATTATCAGCTGCAGCTACTGCTTTGATCAGCCTCCCCACAGCAATTATATTTTGTAGCCTTGAGCACAGTCCTCCCCCTTCCATTATGTATCTGGTTATCAGTTGCAGTTAGTATTATACACAGTTTTTCCCATGCACATGCTGTAGTCACACCTCTAATATGGCTCTGGAATTGCATACCCACTGTAACATATGCTTAAGAAGGTATTCTTGATACATATTTGTTTCCCCCCAAAAGCCACAGACAGATAGGTTCATAGGTTCATAAGTAAGTACTAGGCTATCTTCCCGAGTGCATTTATAAGCCTAGCAGGAAAGTGTTGGCTTTTGCCACCCCCTTAGATTAGTTCCCTGTGTCTCTGTCCAGCAGAGCCATTGAAGTGATCCCCGGGATATACATTCTGTTTCCCATCCACTTGTCAAGGTTTCTCTTGAAGAGGGTTAGTGAGGAGCTCTGTCTAATGTAGATTGGAATCCTGTTCCAGATCATAGGAAGTCTCTGGGACAGGAATCTATCCCTCCAGCACGTCCTATTTATTGCTGTGGTGAGGTTTAGATCCCTAGAGCTTGTGGCTCAAGGGGATATGGTTTTCTTTAGGTGGAACATGTCCATCATTTCTGGGTTGGACATGGCCTTGGATGTCAGGCAGAGATCACCTCTGATTAGGTGGTATGCAACTCTGTACAGCTGGAGTTTCTTCAGTCGAACTGCATAGGCCATCTGTTTGAGGCAAGTGATCCTGTTGGTGAGGTACTTCTGTGGTCTTTCCAGCTGTTGCAGGTGTCTTGTAAGGTACATCCCAAATGGGGTATTGTACTCCATGATGGGTCTGAAGAGTGATGCATAGAGGGGCACAATGACCTCCTTTGATCTGGATGCAAATCTTTTTGTGATTAGGTGGGCCACATAGAAGGATTTTCTAACCACTTTGGCAATGTGATTATCAAAGGAGAGGTTACTATCTACTTGGGTCCCCAGATCCCTTATTACGTCTTCCATATTTTGGGGGCTACCACCTATGTGGTAGTGTGTGGGTACTATGTTTTTTCCAAAGGGGATGACTATGCACTTTTTGGCATTTAGCTTGAGGCCATGGTTTTGACACCAGGAATCTGTCTCAGTGAAATCCTTTTGGAGGATGTCTGTGTCAGCCAGAGAGTTAGTTATAGCCTCTAGTTTGCAGTCGTCTGCGAACTTGGTCAGCCATAGTCTTCCTGTGCTTGCCTGTACCTCTGAGAAGTATATGCCGAATAGGAGGGGTCCTAGGACTGAGCCCTGGGGAATGGCACTTGTAACTAGTTTAGAGTCGGACCTAGCTCCCACAACTCTTACCATGTGGGTTCTATCCATGAGCCAGTTGACAACCCATTTCGTGATGTAGGGGATTAGGTTCAGGCTGGTGAGCTTGTCTATAATACCTGAATGAGGAATGGTGTTGAAGGCCTTTATGAGGTCTAGGTAGGCTGTGTGGACCACCTTTCCCTCATCTATAGCCTTGGTAACAGTCTCAAAAAAGTCCACCAGGTTTGGGAGGCATGATCTGCCCTTAACAAAGCCAAACTGGGTAGGGTCCAGTGTTTGGAGGTTCCTAATGTCTCTGTTAATGAGATCCATGATAATGCATTCCATAGCCTTGCAGACCAAGCTAGTCAGGCTTATAGGGCAATAGTTCCTGGGGTCTGTTGTTGCTCCACCTTTGTGGAGTGGAATAAACATTGCTGTGCACCACTCTACGGACACATAGCCTGTGGAGAGGCTGATTTTTAACGGTGTGTTTAGGTGAGGCATTAGTTCATCTTTGAGCTCATGTAGGACGCAGTCTGGGACACCATCCGGTCCTGCTGATGCTATGTTTTTGGCTTTGGAGAGGGCTATTTTAACCTGAGTGTCTGTGATTTTAGGGACAGTACATTCTTCTGGTATGGTTATTGGCCCTTTTGGGGGTGAGGGGGGGGTGAAGTTTGCACTGAACCTGTCTGCCAGGATGTTGGCAATATTGGTCGGTTCAGTGTATTTTGTGCCATTCTGCACTATCTCCAAGCAGATCTGAGAATTGCCACTTAAGTTATTGACATAGCTAAAGAATGCCTTGTGGTTATCTTTGGAGTCCTTGGCAATTTTTCTTTCGAAGCTAGCCTTGGATGATTTTATGAGGGATCATAGTTTCTTGCTGATACTGATCAGGGATGTCTTCCCTTCTTGGGATTTTACTCTTTTCTGAACTAGTTTTCTCTTCTATTGTATAGCTTGTTTATGGAGGGGGTCCACCAGACTGGTTTCCTTTTCTTGGAGGAGTGAGTCTTAGTTTTGCTTGGGATAGCATTATCCATGCATTCTTGTAGGTGTCCATAGAGTGCATTTGTAAAGGATTTTGCAGGTTGGACAGTGTTATCCTTTAGCATGGTGACTTTGAAACTTTGGTGTAGTGTCCTTATAGTGTCATGAGTTCCCACTTAAACATGTACCCCAATATCTGATTCAGTGTTAATGACATCCACTACAGAGTTTCCTTTCTCCATCAGGTAATTTGGTGGGCAGTACTCCATCCTTACATTGTGAGATTCGTGTATACAGAATCTTTACTAAATGTCTTATTTTCCACAGTTGTAAAGTCATGAGCTGTATTGCATAAAATATTTTCAATGCTTTCCATCATGCTAACAAGATAAGATTTGTGTAGTGGCTATGCTAATGAAGCTAGTCAGCAGCACTGAATGTAAAGTCTTGCCATTGAGAATTGATGTAACCAGATGTGCTGGCCCAAGAAACATCTGAGTAGTAAGCTGGAGCACACAGCATGTGTGCCTGTAGAACTCAGTGCATCACTACGTTTATATTCTTAGCACCATATGTGCTATGTTATGGACATCCAGTTATGCCATGGTGCAGCACTCCATAGCACAGCATATGATCCACAAGCATGCATTCATCTGCACAGGACAACCTTTTGCTCCTGGAGAGGACCTGAGTCAATTACAGTAGCTTTTTCAAGAACTGTGCAATGCCTGACTTTAGTGAGATGTGTCAAGGAGGATGGAATTTTTCTGTTGTTGCTGCACAGGAGCTTTAAGGAGCACCTGGTTGAGAGATTATGATGAACCCACTCAGATGGTAGAGGCCTGGCATTGGCTTGCTGGAATTCTGAGTGATTCACCCAGTACCATTCATTCTAATGAGCTATGCTAGCATCAGTGCAATGATTTGAGGCTGTACAACCCTGGTATTCTTCACCAGTGGGAGGAAGAGGAATGTGAAATGTACTCTAAGCATTTAAAATTTTTTTATACTTTTGCAATATACTGTCTTGCACATGTATATTTGGGAGTGCAAACTTTCTTTTTTTTAGTGGTAAAGGAGTGACAGTTGACTATGATTGCATGGAAGCAGGGAGTACTTCCCCCAAAACCAGGATGTGTGTAAGATATGAGGCAGTCCAGCCATGATTATGTTTGTAGAATATATATGTGCAATCATTTTCCCATTGTATCATCATCTGCAAGTTCGGTTGGGAAAGAGGAAAAGGTACAAATGAAGTCAACATTGGGTGCACTACCCAGTGCTTCTGATGATGGGTCACAAGTAGACATCAAGTCTGCCCCTCAATAGCAGGACAATGATCAGTCTGCTGGAGGTGACCAGAAGGTGTCACTGGTGGCCTCCATGTCTGCTTCTCAAGAGAAGATGAAGTCTCCTTTTCTGAAAGTGAATCTAGTGGGTCAGACCTGATGTCCAGGCATCAGCTGCAAACATTATTTATTTATTGCATTTGTTTACCAGGAAAGTCCACTGGGCCTAGGTGAGCCCATTTTCAGTGGAGGCCCGGGGAGAAAAGCTTCACATTACAGAAATACAAATATCAAAAATACAAATATCAAAAATGTAGCACTATTTACAGCTTTTTTAACAATTCCATTGCAGTTTTATTGTAGTCCATCAATGATATTAACATGTACTTTTGGTCATATAGATGCCATAGACATTACTGGTTGGGAGGCAGAAAAAACAGTAACATTGTATACAATTATTTACATGCATTTAAATCTGTGTAGGCAGTGTAGTAACAGTTGTAGGTATGGCTGCACACCTGCTAAGAGTGCATACCTGTAGCCCCAGAGAGTGGTCTGTCTAGGCAGTATAGTAACAGTCAGGTATGGCTGCAGACATGCTAAGAGTGCATACCTGTAGCCCCAGAGAGTGGGAGTAGTAAAAAGTTATTTTTGGCATGGGCATAACCAGCAGGTGGAGAGGTGTTGTTTAAGGGACTTTTTAAAGAGAGCAGGGTATGAGATGGAGGTTATTGAGGTTGGGAGATTATTCCAATGTTTGGAGGTAGTGAAGCAGCAAAGCATTTGGCCAGCTGGAAGTTGAGGTTTACTGACTTTAAATAGAATTTTGTTTTCAGATCTAAGGTGTCTGTTTGGATGGTACAGAGTTAATATAGAGGAGAGAGCTGGACAAGCTGTTGGTTTATACATTATTTTATGTGCAGTAATTAAGTGGAGGTAGTTGAGAAGTTCAAGCCAGTTTAGTTGTTGCAATGAGGAACAGTGATGTGATGAGGATCTAACATTTGTTGCAAATCTAGCAATTTTATTGTAGCATATATCAAGTTTGTTTTTTAGTGAATAGTGTATATTAGTGAGGATGGGGGCACCATATAGGAAGGATGGAAGTAGGAAGGCAGAGGCTAGTGTTCTTTTGGCATTGTTATTTAGGTAATGGCTGTGTTTGTAGAGGGTACCTAGTTTCTGGTGTGTCTTTTTGATGTTATTGAGTATGTGGGGTTCGAAAGTTAGGGTTTCATCGATAGTGACTCCTAACAGTTTAGTACTAGGGGCAACTTCTATGGAGGTATTATTTTGGGAGAGAATAGAGAATTCAGCCCTGTTCAGGGGTGTTGTTTTTTTGGGAGTGAATAGAATCAGCTTAGTCT
Organism: Protopterus annectens; assembly: GCF_019279795.1. Lineage (NCBI taxonomy): Eukaryota > Metazoa > Chordata > Ceratodontiformes > Protopteridae > Protopterus > Protopterus annectens. The sequence continues at coordinate 1,875,149,043 of NC_056741.1, read as the reverse complement.
TGTTTGGGTTGAGAGTGAGGTGATTATTTGACATCCATTATTTGGTGGATGTGAAGGCATTTTGGGTTAGTAGTTGAAGCTCAGAAGGGGTTTTTGCAGTGCATATAATTGTTGAGTCATCTGCATATTGTATTACGTCAGCCTCTATTAGTGACTCATGGAAATTGTTGATGAATAAGGTGAATAGTAGGGGGCCCAATATTGAGCCTTGGGGGTCACCTGTGGAGATTTTTAAGAAGGTGGAAGTGGATTGCTGCCATTTGGTTGATTGGTATCTATCAGAAAGGTAGCTAGAGAACCAATTTAAGGTTGGGGTGAGACACCTAGGTTATTAAGCTTAGAGAGTAAAATGGGGTGAGAAATTGTATCAAATGCCTTTGAAAGGTTGAGTAAGAGTGAAGAGACGATCAGACCTAAATCCCGTGCTTGATTTACTGTATCCATAAAGGAGATGAGGGCTGTATTTGTGCTATTGCTTGGTCTAAAGCCATGTTGAGGTAGGGGTGAGTAGTTGTGTGTTAATTAAGTGGTTGATTAGTTGGGTGTGTTCACATTTTTCAAGTATTTTAGAGATGGGGAGAGAATGGCTATTGGCCGGAAGTTTGAGATGTCGGAATTTTTGCCACCTTCGTGCAGGGGCAAAATGTAAGCTTTTTTTCCAGACATTGGGTACATAAGACTCTTGGATCGATCTATTGATTAGTATACTAATGGGGTACGCTATGGAATCAGCAGTTATTTTTAGGAATTCAGCAGGTAGGTTGTCAGGAGCACAGGAGCAGTGTTTGAGTTTATGAAGCAGCTTCTTTATGGTGCTTGTGGGTATGGGACTGAAAGAAAAAGATGGTGGTGGGGTTGGTTTAGAATAAGTAGTATATTGGTCTGGTGAGTTTAGGTTTGAAGAGGGGAAAGTAGTGGTCAGCTTCGCAATGGTATCAATAAAATATGTCTTGAAGCAAGAGGCTATATCTGAGAGGGTTTTATCAGGGTATGGACAGGGATTGGAGTTAGACCCTGGGTGAATAAGGGAACTTATTGTTCCCCAGAATTTTTGAGGGTTTAATCTATGCTGGTTTTGTAGCTTATGGTAATAGTCATTTTTATCTTTAATAACATGTCTTTTTATATTTAATAACATGTATTTTGGCTTGATTATGTAGTTGTTTGTATTGTAGTACACTAGTGGCTGCTGAGGAGTGATAGAAACTGGATATCCACCTTGGCAATGTGGAACTCAGTCTGGTGCAGCATGAGGAGTCATGTGATCAGTGGGACATACCAATTAGGCCACCAGCAGAGCAATCAGCTCATTATATTTCCCATCCTGGTGAGTAACATTTGGGTCTGCTGCCCTCTGAACTAGCCTGTTATCCAGTTATCCAGTTATCCAGCAACCTACCCTATTTACCCCCATTCTTTTGATTTCCTCTCATATACCATTCCCCATTTTTGGTTTATTCTCCAACACTCTCGATCACCACTTGTCCACCTTGTGTATGTGTGTAATCATCTACCCCCCCAAATTGCATGTGTATGTACTGCTCCTGTCTGTCAGAATCTGTGTTCCATTTATCTGTCTGCCCCTCTTACTTGCCCTTCTCCCTCTAGCTCATCCATAGCCATCCCTGCCTTCCTCACCTAACATTATTTTGAATATCTTACAGAAGGGATCTTACCCTTCCTTTCCCCAACTTTCATACATTAGGTTTACCATTGTGTGTTTATCTCTGCTTACCATTTTCCCCTTCCATAGTTGCACTCTCCCCTTCCATGTTTATATGATAAACAGAGGTAGAATGTGCTGTGCACAAATGCACACAGTGGTCAGGCAGCTTTTCTCCTGCCCTTCCTGTGCTGGATGAGCATGGAAAGCAGCTATGCTACACTGCATTGCATGCTTGAGTGCACACTGGCTTAGTTGAGTTACCCTACTTTGATTGTGGTGTTTTACATCACTCATGTACCTGCTGTACTACTGCTCCTCCCATCATTGTTGCATCTCCTTTTAATTATGCATCCTTTGTTCAAACTGATTCTCACCTAATGCAGGTCTGATTTCTTGTGGATCTTCACACAGCAGCCTGTTCAAAAATGAATACTGTGCAAGCATGCAGTGCTTGTGTAGTCTTCTAGACACACCCACCCAACCACCCACACACACACCTAAAATTTAGAGGAGCACCAGCTCACCTCTTGGTATGTCTTTGGGGTGTGGAAGGAAACTAGAGATTGACAGAAGCCCATCAGAAGGCAGGAAAGGTATACAGATGCTGCACAGGAGGCATCCCAGCCAAGAAATGGACTAGTGGATGATATAGTATGAGACAATAATGCTGCCAGACTCAACAGTATGAGTACCTTTACTAGCAGGAGTGGCCTTAGGTCAACTGGCGACCTAGGGAAAAGGGCTCCACGGCGCCCCCCACCACACTACCCGGTGCACACATCCTGGTCTACCTACACCAAATAAATACTGGAAATGCGCCACTACCAGAGCAGCACCCTAGGCGGCCACCTAGTTGGCCTATGCCTAAGACCAGCTATGTTTACTAGTCATTATCAAACTTTGTGAGTGCAGTAACAAATCAAAGGCATGTTTAATAACATGCTGCTATGTAAGCATGTCTCTTAAGACTTTAAAGTATCATATTTCATTTTTGTATGAGTGAAATGAACACGTGCAGAGTTGTTACACAGAGAGCAACTGACAAAAATGGCACCTTTGACAATAGTCTGCATTCTCCTAAGTAGATGAATGCTACTCAAACTTAAAAGTGTGACAGATTAATTATGATGCATTACTGTGAATATGCATAAAATTATATTTTTAGCTACCGTCTTGATTTCTATCTGTATAAACTTAAATGTTGTCAGTGGCACAGTAGTTGTTAAATGGTGAGAAAAAGACAGATGACTTGAGAGAATAAAGTAGGCAGTAATATCTGTGATTGGGTGAAGGAATTCTGTGTTCTTTCTGATACCGAGATGTGGTACTATGCAGTACTATGGGTTAACATGTATCTGACTGTTAGAGTTAGGGTATTTTCAATAAATTCACTGTAGTACATTTAGGTAGAATAAGGCCTGAAATATGGAGTCAGACATGTATGCATTCAGTTTCACAGAAAGATTAGAAAAGAAAGGAAAGAGAAGTATGAAATATGCAGAAAATGCAGAAATGCAGAATGTTCTTGACAATTTTGCCAGGAACAGAGTGTTCCTTAATGGAATGTTAAATAAAGCACATGCAAGACCTGGCTTTGAAACAAGGTAACCAAGGCTAAGAAGGAGTATAAAGCATTACAGGGTTTTGGTATTATTAAAACTATACTTTAGATACAGTTAGGGAAGTCAGTCAGTTTGACCTGACATACAGAAAAGATTAAATAAGAAAGATACGATACAGACACTCAAGGCTGAGTACAGAAGACAGGTCAAATAAAAACTGTTTCAGTTTACATCATTCAGGACAATCAGAATATATGTGCAGAAACTTTGAATATATTTAGCAGCACTGTTATTACTCACCAGCATTCCAGCATTTCTACAGACTGTTATTGTCTATTAGCACTGTTAATGAAGACAGTATTCAGATATTGTGAAAATGTAATAAAGCCTTATTAAATGAACTACAGTGTTTGGAGAATTCATTCTGAAAATTACACAAGACTTGACCCATAAAGGAGAGACTGGCACATGTTCAGAACAAGTTTGGGTAATTAACAGGTAAAGACTTGCGTTCTAGTCTCATTTCAGTTGTTTCCAGTTAATTCCAGTATAGCACAGTCTCAATCAATTTGTTCATTGACACTTAGGTAGCGAAGTATGTAAGAAAGGGGTTTAGTACCATATAGGTGGGGTTAAATGTGAACAGGGTGGGGTTATCCATCAAGTCTTGCATGATTAAAAGATGATGCTTTTCAGCACTGTCAAGAATGTGATTCTTCCCTTCCCTATCCAATCTTTTTCGTATAACATAATACCATTAATGACCAAAACGTCACTCTGCAATGACACCATTACATTAGGGACATTTAGAATGGAGACTGGATGTAGTAATAAAATGAAGGATGCAAACGTTTTAATAGCTGGCTATTTATTAAAATGCTGTTCTTCTTCCATAGCACTTTTTGACAGTAAGGAAAATCAGTTGATGGTTTTGATTGGTCTACAAAAGGCTGATGGTTCCTGGAACATGGATAATGCCCTTGCTAAAATTTTTATATCTACAGAAAGCAAGCTAAAGAGCAGCATTCCTGTTAAGGTAGGTGCACATTTCTTCATGTATATCATAAGCCATATCTCTTGAACAATTTTATAGTGCTTACTGTTTTAGTTTGGTTGTGCAAATGTAGGGATTTCAAAAAATCAAAATAAAACAAACAAAAAAAATTTAAGTGGAACTGAGAAGTTTGCTTCTTTTAGTCGTAATAGATTTTGTAAGATGCATTTATGTATTTGTAACTATGTGCAGTTGCAAAACAAATCTTTAAAGCCATTTGTAAAAAATGAAAATGGTTAATGTTAATCCTAAACTGCTCCTAAAAGTAAAATAACTTATGAAATACTTATTAGGAAGTTAAACACATTAGAAGAGAATTATGTAGTTATAACACTTTCCATATGTTGAAGTCCCACAGGGCTTTATTCCAGACTGTTTAGATTTGATCAGAATTGTGAAACCCAAGAGTTCAAATGGACCAGTTGAAAATATATAATCTTGCGTAACTACCATCTCTGGCATTATACATATTCAACCATGCAAAACCTTTAAGCCCTTAGCTCATTATAGATTCATGACATTTGGGTTGTAAGAGTAGATAATACTTGAATGACTTGAACATTTGTGCCAACATGAAACATTATTTTATAGTAGATATATGATTCTGAATAGGAAAAAGTTGGTATCAGAGGATGAATGAATGTATGAATATGGTGATGCCTCTCCTTTTCAGTTATTTCTATAAGCAGGGCATAAATTCCTCTTAGAATGTAAATAATGGATAACTGTTTGTAACAGACATTTACTGGAGTTATACAGTCTGGCTTCCTGAATCATAAGAAAGTATTCAGTGTTCGCCATCTAGACCAGACAGACTTTGTAAGCCATGAACTGGCTAAACTGAATGATGGATTCCTAACTGGTGATTTTGCTTTTTATGAGGAATATGGTGGGACTGATAATGTATACATTTCTTTTTTTTTCTGTTTCTTGTCCAGATGTATGTTCATTGTCCACCAACTTATTTACTTTTCTGGGGGTAAAAACTAGTGCCTGACTCCCAAAGTCATCATATTACAAGGTTGGAGTTTTTCCATAATGCCACACTACCTGCCTCCATTCCATCTATGCCCAACCTGCCACTTCTGCCATTTGACTTGGGTTGTGCATGAAAATTTTCACAAGACTAGTGCACCCATTTAGTTAACAAGTATAAAACAAGTAAACATGTTATGGTGTCAGTCTTTGATATATAGTGTGACAAAGGAGGTACTGCCAGCACAACTAGCTGGAATTTTGTAAATAATTGTATGTCATTTGTGAATATCAGCAAGATTTATATAGAAGTGTGACAAAGGGAGATACTGCCAGCATAGCTATCTGGAAGTTTGTAAATAATTATGTCATTTGGTGAATATTGAAATGATTTTTATAAGATGCTTGTGTTACAAATGTATTAGAACTGTATGTCATAAGTATATTGGACTGCTCTGTACAGGTGTTTGTGTAGAGAAGATATTTTGTAGAGTGCTTGTGCTTGAAATGTGTCCACAGTGTGCCCTGCTGGAAGAGAACAGAAATGTACATGCACGATTGTAACTGTTTAAATGCATATATTTTAACAATGGAAGCTGGAATACAGGAGGTTAACCAGAAAAATTGCTGAAATTAAATTACTTTATGGTAGCAAGAGACCCAGGTCTGTGCTGAGAAGCTTTCTGTATTATCTTCAGAGTGAACTAATTACTTCATTTGAAAGCATGAAAGAATGTAATTGTTTTATGACTTCCAGCATCTGCCAAAGATCTGAAGTCTAAATATTTTCACAGGTAGATGGTAAATACTGCCAAGTTTCCAGCAGTAGGGCTTTCACCTGTGATAGAGTCAGATGACAAGAAACAATTTTGTTCTGCAAGCTATCCCAGCAGTAATATTTGAGATATTAATTTGAGAAGTCTGTTAGAGACACACAGCATTCTGTATTCTGTCTTTGATCTGACAACAACTAGAAGATCCATCCACCACATTTGCCTTGCTCTATAGTAAGCAAATTAATAGGGAATAGTATAATTATCTTAGATATATCCAGAAATATAGTGGAGCTTAGTTTAGATATATTTCTTTCTTTATTTGAGACTGTCCTGCAATATTGTTTAAGTATTCCCTGTGGTTTTGAACTCTGATGTCACTGTGAATATATATTCAGTATTGTCTTGTTCTTTTATTATTTAGTATTAAATATATTTAAACCTTTCATTGTGGCTGTTCTTTGTAGAGCTATTTAAGTTTTGAGAGTACTTGCATATTTATTTGGTGACACTGTGTGGGCCACTCCTAATAGCCTTGCTCTTGGTCAAACTACCATATGTATTAATATTAATACACCACAGTAAGATTGGACACCCTTTGTTAAGGGCCTTAAAGTAGCTGATAAGGAGTTGGCTGGTGGCAGTGATAATAGTAACTACCTTATAGTCTGGGCAAAAGGAGGCATAGCTAGTAAACCTGTGCCAGCCTTTCCAAGGTGTGTGTGTGTGTGTGTGTGTGTGTGTGTGTGTGTGTGTGTGTGTGTGTGTGTGTGTGTGTAAATCAAACCTCAAAGAGTGTGTGTTTGTCACCTACTTTGGCAGGGACATGAAGCTCTGGTTGGACAGAGAGGGTGCTGGAGGTCTTGGCCACTCAGCTGAGATCTCAACTCTGTAGCTGTGCCAGTGGGGAGTCTTACTGGGGATCTGGAGTAAGAGGCAGAAACCAGCCCTGGACTGACTGTGGTCTCTGCATGATCTTAAGGGAAACTGAACTTGATACAGAGAGTTTCATCTGACAATACTGTGTATGTACCTGTTATCCTCCTAGTGTATGTCTCCCACTGTTGCCAGTGGTGAGGATTGAAGCTTCTTGATTACTGGTCCAGTGGGGTGGGTTGTCGCATATATATATATATATATATATATATATATATATATATATGTGTGTGTGTGTGTGATATATATATATATATATATATATATATATATATATATATATATATGATTCCTTATATATTTCACCACTATGGATGCTTCTGTATGTTCCTGCATTTGTTGACTTTTTACAGGAAACACCTTCTAGTGGAGGGGATACCTTCTACTTATATTCCATTTTGGATGTCTGTATTTATCTCTTGACCATTTTCTATTTGTTGCTATCCACACTGCCTTCTATGGAGGGCTTACTATACCCTGCGAATACCCATATCTGTTCAATGACACAGGAAGGCTGGACATTGGCCATTTAAGTCCTCCCCTTCCCTTGCCAACCCCACACACACATTTAACCAGGTAATCAAATTGAGGCTCCAGCATTAAAACTGGACACTCTTTATTCACCATCTTAGTTACCTGATACTTGTGTTTTGATTAAGTGAATGATCAGAATCTTAGGCGATAGTAGCACCATTAAAATGACTGTCCATCGTTTTTGCTGACATTGTAGGGTGTTCTAAGAAGGACTTAACACACTGAGATAAAGGAGTGTGCTTCATTTGTCAGTATGTTGTGGCAGCATAGGGAGAACATTACTTTTGGGATGAAAGCAAATTACTCAAGAGTTGTTCAAGATGGAAACTAAACCACGTTTAAACTTCTTTCTCTGTTCTCCATTTTCAAAAAAATTTCTTCAGTGACATTGAATGAGCTAAGTGAGATATTAATCCCTCCATTATAGGCACTTGCAAATATATCTGCAATGATCTTGTTTTACAAAGTCTAACAAAGTTACATTATATATTTTCAATTTATTCTGTAACAAAATATGGTGTTATGATCAGGTCTCCAATCATAACCAAGTTATTATGTACGTAAGACATTAATGCAAGAAATTCAAATTGAACACAAAGACTGAGAGGTAAATCTTGTCATCCATATGGACACAGCCAACCTGTACATGGTTTGTCTCCCAGGCCCTAGCTTGTAAATGTTTCATCTCCCAAGCCCCTGCTTACACTTATCAAGGCTATCAGAACTTGTCAGAGATTTGGGATGCATGGCTAGGCTTAAAAAGGCCTTTGTGGTCTTTAGCCTAGTAAACACCTGTGAATCTATGAACCTATATTAAGAACTCATAAGAAATGGTTACCACAAGGCAGACCTGATCATAATTATTTATGATAATTCTATTTCAATGTAACACACGCACGCGCACCCCCCCACACACACACACGCACACACACACACACACACACACACACACATATATATGAGTGGGTGTGTGTGTGTGTGTGTGTGTGTATGTATGTATGTATGTATATGTATGTATGGCTGAAGGTGGAATCAGTGCTCTACCATGGTTAATAAAGTCAAAATAAAATATTTTTTGTAGAGCATGGAACTTCATCTTATCCATGTGCTACATGATACAGAAAAGAAAAAAAAGTGTAGGAATGCAAGCATTTTTCTGGCTTCCAAAAGGTTTTCAAAACAAGTAAAACAACACTTCTAAACAGACAGACAGAAATGGTTTCCTGAAGAATGAAAGTTTTTAAAAGCTGTTAGATACTTTGTTTTGACACACTTTTTGGTTATGCATGTGTAGCAGAAGAAAGTATCTAATCATGTTTAAAGTGTGTTTATCTTCTGCTGCTGCTGCTGCTCTTTTTTGCTGGCCTTTACTTTCCTTTGTTAACCCCTAGTGCAAGATCCAATGTTAACAGTGCTTAGCTGTGCTTAACACATTATTAACCACCCCTAAATGCTGTTAGAATCATATCTTACTCTAGGAATATCTGGAAGGTGTTTAACATGTTTTTCTTTTTTTGTGGTTGTACCACATAGTTATGATATTCCATTTAACATTATATTATGTATATAAGTTATATATAATGTATATGTTATAACTGTATGTACAGTAATGTAGCTGTCTGATGCTAACCGCTCTTTTCAACATTTTGGGCATGCTGACCGGAGTGACATCAATAGGAATTCATTCTTTATGTACTACTCTACTTTATTCTATTCAGGGACATGAGACAACGAGGGCCTGTGCTAGTATCGTAAAGGTCTGTGGGTGTAACTTAGAGAACTAGTCATGCATAGTGCACCAGTCTATCACAGCTTGCACATGTATGCTTACATGCACATTGCAGTTGCAGCTAATTACAAGCCTAGCTAATCACCAGGTCATCTAATTGCATGACTTTCAGATATAGGAAGGAGCCAGACCTTCTTGTAAAAACCTACGTGGACACAAGATGATATGGAAACTCCACATTGAAGGTAGCCTAGCCAGGAACTGAACTGAAGAACAGGTCTTGCAACTGAGCCACTTTGCTGTCGATTACAAATAAAATGTACCTTAGAAAGTTCTTAAATTACGGAGATCTCTGAAGGCAGAACTTTCACACTGTTTTTCCTACAAATTTCCAACAAAATATTTGTATCAGTTAACTTCTGACAAAGCATGGTATGCAGGAGTTCAGGAAAAGTCATTACAGGTGAGATATAAGGTATGCTGAGACTCATTAGTCAACTGGTTTACTTTTCTTCTTGATACTTAAAAAAAGGAAAACAGACCATTAAAAAGTGTGGATTATTTCTTACCTGGCTAAGCCAAGTAGTCACAAGGGCCTCTTTTCAGGGTTGATCAGGGAGAAATGCCTGTTTAAGTGGCAGAAACATCACAAGATTGTCAAATAGATACTGAAGAAATCAAACCCAGGAAAAGAACCTGATATTCATGCTTACTGCATCATGTTAATCCTGTATGCTACAATGCCAGTTTACATTAAATTCTCTGTAGGTTTCTTATTTTTCTTTTTTCCTGAACATCTTCAGTATTAATTTCCATAATTTGGAAATAGTGTTAGCAGCTCAATTGTAATTTGCATTTTCTTCATTATTTATCCAGATGTTAAGCTCAAATGTTTCTGTTTTCTGTTAGGTAGAACACAAAAATGCTCTCTCATGGCATATTTCTCCAGATCTTAAAATGTGCAGTCATTCATGATGTAACGTCCAAGTGAATTGGCCTGTATTTGGTCAGGAAAGGAAGTGGAAAATGAGTGTTGACGCATTTGGTTAGGACATCAGGAGATACAACCACCTTTGTCATTACAAAAAACAAGCTGAGGGCTAAGAGCCACCTGCAAAACTGATATCTGGAAAGAAATGCTTCCCTTTCTACAAGAGGATAGTCTTTCCCATGATTCAATAAAGTCCTTGTAGGTTTAGTGTAGAGCCTACATGGAATGTGTCCATGTACACAGCCACGGTTCCCCCTCAGCAGTGTGTCATACATATTAATTATGATGTGTGCCTAAGGGAGGTCACAGCAACACAGATAGTGAATCCGTGTAAGACTGTTGGTGCAGCTACATACCTTTCATCCCCTTAACCCTGACTGAATGACCTTTTATTTCATTAAATTGCATTTTTTTTTTTTTTACATTTATGTGCTTGTTTGCATGGTTGCTTAGCTTTGCACACAGATGCATCAGACATCTGCTAGACATCTAAAAATAGAAACTGGATACATTCAGTGTGTTAATAATTCTTATTTTTTTTTCATGTGCCTGTTTGCACGATGCGGCGTGTTGCTTAGCTAGGGGTAGCATGGTGTTCTTAAGCATTAGACATCCCCTAGACAGCTAAAAATAGAAACCAGATATATTCGATTGTTGTAGTTTTGCAGTGCTTACCAATGTGCAAACCTGCACAGCAAAGCTGCACTATGCTCACAGGCACCTTCTCAGTATAGCTGAAGATTCACAAGTTAACTTCACTATCCCTGTGGCTAGATAGGCTGAGTTATGATCTACAGTGTAGCAGGTCCAGGGCAGTAATATTTTTTACATATAGTGCTGTGAAACTGTGTCAGGTGACAGAAACATAGGTTGGATTTAAATTAAATAATTGTTACATTTATAAAAGCTGCCTTTGTAGCACCATTATGTATGGCTTGGCCCATAATGTCCCATGCGAACAGGTTGAAAGCTATGTACATGGAACATCATATATACAATAAAAGCAGTCAGTGTTCTCACAAGTGAAATCTAACATATATAGAAGTATGTAGTTGTAGTCTGTGTAATTATATCATCTGTGAAGTTATTAATGTTTTTTTGTTATTTTACCCCATCCTTCTCTTCTTTATTAATTATATTTATTATTATCATTTGATATTATCATATTATTTGTAATTACCTCTTATGTTGGCCTTATGTATAATTTAATATTGCTTTGCTGTTAAAAAACTTTCATTTACATTATTTATGGTTGTGTTCCTCATTATATTATTTTCAGTTTGTTTCCATTACTCATTATTGTTTTCTCTTATATTTTAATTGCATTTGTTTTGGTTATGTATATTTTTCATTATGTTTATATTTCATTTACCACAGCACAACAAAGTATGCCAGTTCTCTGTGATCCACCTACTTTGGCTCCCCCCGCTGTGGCAACAGGGCCCAGCATGTCTAGGCCACAGCCTGGTGGCCCCCTTCTGCTGGCCCTGCACTACCTGCTACATCAGGTAGTTCTGCCCCACAGTCTGGGGGTGGTCCCCCCTCTGGGAGTGGAGGTGGAGGGGGTGCTTTCATCACCCAAGACCAACTGCCTGGCATGGTGCACAGGCTTGTGTGACAAACTGTTGGTGCTCGCCTATGCTGGATGGAGAGCACACTGTCCATCCTGGTAGGGCAGTCTCATTCTAGGTGCTGGCATTGATCACTGCCTTTGCCTCCACATAAGCAATGAAGATACAGTGCTGACAGTTCCATGGGTGAGGACTTGAGTCATGCTGCTACCATGTCTGACATCTGTGGGACTGGGATTCCATAACACCCTCCCCAACCAAGGTGATCACTCCCTCTTGTGTCACACACCAACCCTGTCTGCTGTCTTGTCTGTCTGTAAAAGCTTCCTCATCTTCCCAGCTTACCTTCCCCACAAATAGATATGTCCCTTCCACAATATTACACTCTCTCCTTAAAAAAAAAAAAAAAAAATGGGCACCTGTCCCAAAAAAAAAAAGAATATCTTCCCATACATAGCTTTCCACGTGTCCACTGGACACACTTAATTTGGTCCAGTTGGCTTGACAACACACTTATGTTGTCATCACCCCTCTCTCTAGGGGTGACAGTCCAAATTCAGCTAAAAAACTGTTAAAATGCACAGTTGCTGCTGTTGAAGAAATGGATATCTATGGTTCTTTCCTGCACCCATCTTACATCCTGCACATGCATACCTGCCTTTCACTATGTTTTTCCCTCTGCTTGCACCCCATTTCACCACTGTCTATCTCCCAATTTTTCTTTTCTTTAAAAAATGTTTGTGTGATGCTGCACTATGCACAGCATCACTAAGCTATGCTTAATGGCAATATACTGATATATGTATTTGAAAGCATAATAATCACATTCAAAAAGTACATCTGTCCCCTATTTCAAACGCAGTATCATTGCACCTGAAGGGCAGTGCATCAACCCACCAAGCCACACAACCAGTTAATTAGCAAGTTTTTTTAAGCAAAACATAGTAGTTGTCATTTTCTCTGCATTAAGCATGTTCACGTGATGCTGCTCATTGCACTGCATTGTACAAATATGCTAAAAGTTTAATGGAAAAATAGGAATTTAACTGGAACTCTGGTAGAGAAATATATCACTATAAAGCCATTCACATAATAATAGATGTAAGCGAGGTATGTAACAGCAGATAAGTGTTTTATATCTACAATGTGTAGAAATACACCTGCTAAAAGATTAATGGAAAAACAGGAGTTTAACTGGGACTCTGGTAGAGAAAGAAATATATCACTACAAAGCCATACACATAAAAATAAATGTAAGTTAGGTATGTAATAGCAGGTAAGTCTGCAATTTTATTCACAACATGTAAAAATTCAGCTGTTATACCAGTGACTTAGTAACTTAATTTCTTAAATTCTTTGAAAACATTAATTTTTGGTCCACATGGTCCTCGGTTCAAATACAGCTGTGTCTAGCATTTAAAATACATGTATGTGTACATCACCAGTATAAATGCTGATATATATTTATTTATTTGTTGATTGATTGACATTTGTTGACAAGGAAATTCTGACTGGGACAGGAGCCCATTTTCAGCAGAGGCGGAGAAAAGCTTCATAAACACATTTATGATTGCACAGTATTTTACAAGAATTTACAGAAATTACAGTACAATATAACAGAATGAGAAACAAACTAATATATTGTGGGAAGTTACAATATCAGAGAGAAAAACAGTAATTTACAACACACACACACACACACACACACACACACACACACACACACACACACACACACACACTTTTTTTGTAAATATTGAAATAGGTTGAAAGTTAAGAAAGGAAATGATCACTGGGGGTAGTGTTAGGTTGAAAGAATTAATAAAGGGAATGAAAAATCACTAGTGGGGTAGTTTTAAAGGGGTAAGGAGTTACAATGATAGTCAAGGTTAGTGAGATTTATAGTAAGAACAGAATTGTTTAAAAAAACTTATGAATCAAAAAGAGTTTCCTACTGGTTTTGATGGGTAAAGATTGGGTTAAGCTAGAGGAAGGCTCAAGGAGAGTAGAATTTTATCTATTTGGACAGATGCAAGGGCAGGTTTTAGTATTTAGTAGGTAGTTATTTAGGGTGAGTTTAAATTTATTGAAGCAGTTAATTGTGTTTATGCTGGTTGGAAGTGAGTTCCATAGTTTAGCGACAGTGTATGAGTAAAGCCAGTGTCCGGCTCTTTTGTTTGGCACATGTATAGTTATGAGTTGGTTATTTTCAGAGCAAAGGGTTCTGGTGTGGCTATAGGGTACTAAAATGTTCTTAAGGAAAGGACAGTTGTTTGGAACATAGACAATTTTATGAACATTTGAATGAGGTTAAGGTGATGTGGAAATTGCAGCCAGTTTAATTCATTTAAGGCTTGGCAGTGATGTGAGTGATATGAGCTGCTTATGGAAAATTTGGAGATTTTATGGTAGCAGGACTGAAGCTTATTTTGTAGAGATGAGTACAGGTTATTAAAAATGGGGGCACCATATAATAGGCGAGAGCTTTTTTTGGTGGTGCTATCCATGAAATGTTTACATCTGTACAGGGCTCCTAATTTGCAGTGGATTTGTTAATGGCATTATGAGTATGGTGTTCAAATGTAAATTTATTGTCAATGGAATACCTAATAGTTTAGTATGGGATACAATTTCAATTTCTGTGTTGCTTTGGGAGAAAATATAAACGTGAGAATCAGATGAGGGGGGTTTTGCTGAGAAGGGTAGAAGCTTTGCCTTTTTGGCATTAAGAAATAGTTGTGATTTGGTTAACCATGCTTCAGTTGAGGTGAAGGTATCTTGGGTTATTTGTTGGAGGTGTTGGAGGTTATTTGAGGAGGAGGTGATGGTAGTATCATCTGCATATTGGATAATAGAGCTAAGAGGAGAAGCAGTGTGAAGGTTGTTGGTAAATATGTTAAAGCGTAAAGATCCATGTATGGACCCTTGTGGTACTCCAGTTTGGTTGGTTTGGTATGCTGATAGGGTATTTTGCCATTTTATGCATTGTTGCCTGTTAGTAAGATAGTTATTAAACCATTGCTGGGTGGGTGGGATGCAGCCGATATTAGAAAGGTGTTGTAGAAGTTTTTTGTGTGATTCTCTATCGAAAGCCTTCGACAGGTCTAATAGTAGTACCAAAGTAATATTACCTGAGTCGATGGATCTCTGTACAGTATCCATGAAGGAGATAAGTGCAGTGCTTGTGCTGTGTGAGGGGCGAAAGCCATGTTGGGTAGGGGTGAGTCAGTTGTGTGTGAGATGGTGAAGTAACTGTATATGGATGCCCTTTTTGAGGAGTTTGGATAGTGGGGAGAGGATAAGGATTGGACAATAGTTAGAGGGCTTACTGAAGTTACCTCCTTTGTGAAGTGGGGTGTTGATGGATTTTTTACAGAGGTTTGGGATATAGGATTGTGTAATTGAGCAGTTGATCAGAATGCTAACCAGGTATGCTATGGCCACGGCAGTGAGTTTTAAGTATTCATTTCTGTGGCTCTGCTCGACAGTGGCACAGTAAAATAATTTTCTTAGGTGGCAAAAGCCAGGGTACCTTTTGGATGGTTTTATATAGGTCCTAGGGCCAATAGCCTAGTACCTACCTATGAACATATGAACCTATTCTGGTGGGAGGTCATCAGAGGAACGAGAGCATGATTTTAATTTTCTTAATAGGCTCTGAATTTCTACGGTTGGTATTGTTTGTAGTGATAAGAGGCTAGATGGTGTAATATTGCTTTGGTGAAGGGGAGTAGAATTGTCTATGAGGGGGAGAGGGCCTTTCTAAGTGAGGACTGCTTTTGTGGGGCAGAAGACGAGAAGGAAAGAAATTTGATAGGGTGAGGGTAGAGGGAGAGGAGTCTATTATTAATTTGTGTATGCTATTTATAAAATGTGAGTTGAGCCCAATGGCTATTTGTGATGGTGTTTTTTCTGGGCATGGTAATGGGTTTTGTTTGGTGCCAGGGATAAGAAGACTAGTGATGCTTTTCCAGAATTGTTTTGAGGTATTTCTATGGTTACTCATTTGGTTAGAGATATACCCCAGGATTCAGCAAGCAGCTGTGCAGGAATAAGTTATTCCTGCACGTAAGGGACTGTTCCTGTGCAGCACGGCAGAGCGTCATGCATATTTATGAAGGCATGCTGCCATGCTGTAAAACGGACACAGTTCTATGTATGAGTGCAGGGGGTTTGTCTGAGAGCAGAGCTCTCACAATACATACACCCCCTGCACTCCAGAATTGCCATTTGGCAATTTCAAATAAGTGAGAATGCTCGTAACACCCCTAACCCGTCAGGTTAAGAAATCTGGACAAAGCCATAAGGGACAATCATCCCTACCAAGCCATAAAGTTGATAAAATAACAGGTTTACCATAAGCATATAGTGCACACCTCCCAACCCATCAGAGTAAGGAATCTGGACAAAGCCATAAGGGACAATCGTCCCACAAAGCAGAAAGTTGATAGAATAACAGGTTTAGCATTAAGAGGGTTATTCTGAAGGGTACAAAGAAAAATACACAACAAATAATTTTTTTATAAGTCCGATAAAGTTTAAGCATAGCTGCGTGGGTGTGCCCGTTGCTTAGCTACACTTAGTCCAGCTTAAACAGCACAAGAAGTTAAAAAGCAAGAGATATCCAACTTCAGCAGTGCTGCAATAGTATAGTGGTTAGAGTGTAAGCTTTGCAAGCAGCCATTCCTGGTTTAATCCCCATTATAACAAATTTGCATTTTACATGTGAAAGCAGTACATAAACATTTTTTTATAATTAGCTACGATATAACAATTTTTGTTAACCAGAGTACTGTAGTAGGTCCAGATGTGAGGTGCCAGTGTAATAAAGTTGTGAAACCCCCATATAAACACAAGTGCCCCATACAGTATAGTCACACATGAATAAATGTAATGAAATCATATTGGGGGATGTCAGGGACAGTAAACAGATTTATAATATGTAATCAATGATAAATGAAACCCATACAGCAGATAGTGTATAAAATAAAAAGTAAGTAATGCTAAACATTGCACAGCTATGCTTACCAGGTGTAAGCATTGTATATGACTGCTAAGCAATGAGAAGCCCAGCTAAGTTGATTTGCCCATTGATAAGCAATGCTGTACCTGCCCCTTTAAGCACTACCAACCTTAGCTAAGCAGGTTTGCCCATAGCATAGCTTAGCTCATTATATTCAAAACTGTACAATCACGGCAAAGGGCAGGAAATTGGCCATATTTAAACTCCACAGGTGGCAATATAGCTCAAAACTGGTTACAGCTTCCCACTGTAGGCAGTATGGCAGGAGTTGGTGAGGTCTTGCGCTTCCGAGCACAGCATTGGAGCATACAGGAGTCGAAGGTCATAGTAGGACTCCTGGTAAAGAACCATGATGAAAGACTGCTGCAGGGCCAGTACCAGGGCTCCCAATATAAAGTAGAAGCCTGGGACCATCTTGCCCATGATCTCACCCATGCCATTGATATCCCTCGGACTGGTGAGCAGGTCCGGCACCATTATGCTGACTTGAAGCGGAGAAAGAGGAAGGTCTTGGATCAGTGAGTCCAAGAAGCAAGGCAGAGGGGTGATGTCCCATCAGTGTGTAAGTATTCATATCAATAACTGTTTACTAAAGTCCAGCTTGTGTATGTGATGGATAGGTATGCCTAAATATTTTTATATTCCCTTTACAGCTGCAGCTGAGCAGGCTGTGAATCAGGAAGCCCATGCTAGCAGGTTGCAAAGGCTGCATCGCGGGGCTGGTGAGTAACAATCCTGGTTGTAGTAGTCATACCAAATAAATATAAAGTAATAGAAAGTCACCTGGCAGTATACAAACTTGAGTATGGGTTGTACTGAATAAACCAGACAATATGACAATAATAGTCTCATATAGGTCATATTTAAAAAAAAACGTAACTGCCTGGCAACAAAGTTCTAAATCCTGGACTGGTTGTGTTTACTCTGTTATCGTATGGCATTTATTGTTGCAGTCTCCGAATAGTAATGTTGTGTTAATCACTGTTACCCACACTGTGCTACATAAAAAATATGTCTAGGAATGTCTGTATAAGACTTTTGTAAGTAAAAGGTCTGATTGTACAAACAAGAGAGACTTAGACATAAAACACAGAAAACCAAACAGTGGTTTCTAAATAGCTCACTCTGATGAAACTCAAATTGCTGTACTTTTAGCACACACAGCCATGGTTCGAATCCTGGGAGTGGTAGTAGTAAGCTGCATGAATAATCATACCTCTCAGCTGAACACATTTGTGCAGAATGCCCAGATAATTGGCTCATATTTTAGGCCTGTTCCTCTGTCTCCCTGGCAAATCATTGGGATGATCCCAGAATTGTAGTCACTAAATAATGACATACATTTGATTTTCAGACCTCAAGTCCTTCAGAAATTGTATATTAAAACAAATCCTGTTACTCTAGCAAATTTCAAGTTTATAAGAGCAATATTCAAAATAAGTCTCTCTTTGTACCCTCATGTTGTCAAGATTTATCTAGAGTGTGTGCATTAAGAGATTGAGAGGTATGTGCATAACATTAACTAGCAATCTGGGAATATGTGTAGAAACAGTCACGTAGTGTTAACAAACATTCCCCCACAGGTCTTTCACATAAGAAAACTATAACTGCCTGGCAATAACATTTTAAATCTCAGACTGATAGTGTTTACTCTGGTAATGTATGGCCTGACATGAGGCAATCACCAACATCTGATATCAGAATAGTACTGTTGTGTCAACTATTTTTCTCACACTGTGCTACATAAAATATGTCTAGGAATGTCTGTTTAAGACTGTTGTAATTACAAGGTCAGATTGTACAACCAAGAGAGACTTACAAAGAAAATACTGCAGAAACAGACAGTGGTGTCTAAATAGCTCACTGTGATAAAACAGAAATCAATTTATTTTTGTGCACACAGCCATGGTTTGAATCCTGGGAGTGGTAGTAAGCTGTATGAATAAATCATACCTCTCAACTGTACAGATTTTTCTAGAATGTCCCGATATTTGGCTCATATTTTTGGCCTGTTCCTGCTTTTTCTTGGGAAATCAGTGGGATGATCTCGGGATTATAGTCACCAAATAATGACATACATTTGAGTGTCAGACATCATATCCTTCAGAAAATGTATATTAAAACAAATCCTGTTACTCTTTCAACTGTCTAAAAGTTTATAAGAGCAATATTCAAAATATGTCCCTATTTGTACCCCCATGCTGTCAAGCTTTGTCCAGATGTTGTGCATTAAGAGATTAAGAGGTATGTGCATAATTACAACTAGGAATCTGGGAATATGTATAGAAACCATCAGGTAGTGTTAACAAACATTCCCTCCATAGGTCTACCAGGTAAGACAAGTAGAATTTAGCTATAAGACAGTTGAAGTATATACTGTGTACAAACATACCACTGCCCAAACTAAGGCCATAGGGTATTGTAATAATACCTGTAGAGCAATGATCATTAAAGTTGTGAGTACTGCAAGGATATATAAGTTAATTGGCATGTCTCTCTCCCCCCAACATATATGCAAGAATAATCTAAACACACAAATCAATGGATATGTTTACACCAAACCTACAGTTGGGACATATGTCCTATTGTTCAATACATATTTAAATGTGTTTCTATTAATGTTCCATGTTTAAATACTATCATTGGTGGCCTGTTGCTATCAATGTAACCTGTATGCCGTTGTAATAGCCACGGTGGTTCCATATATACATGTGTTCTGTTTGCTATGCAACTGTTCCAAATCTGGTGCTTTAGGTTAATGGGAATATCTGTGCATACTGTTATAACTAATCCTGGATTGTGTTGACTATTACTAACCCACATATGTTCTAAAACTGCAACACCATAACACATTTGGAAAGGCCAGTCCCAGCGGACCCCCCTCATCTGACCATGGCACCGGGCCCCAGCACATCTGGGACCTGCCCCGGGACCTCCGCATCTGCTGGTCCTGCACTACCTTCAGGTGGAACTGCCTCAGGGGATGGGGCTTGTCCCCCCTGGGAGTGGGTGCAGACAGGATCCTGTAACCTGAAATCAGGTCCGGGGTCTGGTGCATTGGGAGCTCCACAGAGAATTGGGAGATCTGCTATGCCTGCTTGAGGGCTGCGTGGTGCAATTAAAGGGTCAGCCTGCCCCTCCTGCTCAGCCCCCAGCACAGCCACCTTTGGTGCCGTGAAGGTGCAGCGGTGACTGCCCATGGGTGGAGACCTCAGTCCCACTGTTACCATTTGGGGGCTCATGGGCTTCCGATTTCCAAACACCCCATCCAAGGTGTTTACCTCCCACATGTGTCATATACCTCCCCTGTATGCTGTCTTGTCTGTCTTGTCTATTTTCCAACCCAATCTACCTCCCCAAATATACCTACTATCCTTCCCCAACATCCCAGTCTCACCTTAAAAAAAAAGGTCAATCTGTTCCCAAAAAAAAATTCACCCCATACATAATTGTCCATTTTGCACATGTGTCCACTGGACACGTAATCTGGTCTGATTGGCTTCACAACACATTATTGTTGTCCGCACCCCTCTCTTGAGGGTTTGAGTGACCATATATGCCTCCAAATTCAATATATATGCACAGCTGTTGCTGTAGAAGAAATGAACAGCTATGGACCTTCCCTACACCTGTCCTGCACATCCCTAGCTACTTTCCCTATTGTCTTTCCCCTCTTTGTGGTCCCTTTTTCACCACTTTCCTATCACCCCTTTTTTCTTTTCTTTTAAAGAAACTAGCACGGGTATATATGGAGTGCATTCAGACATTGGATCCACACCTGAACCTCTTACTGCAAAACATCTGACCAAAGGCACTGTAAATGGGGGTGAAGTGGCCCAAAATAGGGATCTCTTGTAATTATTGCTATTATCCCTTCCTCTACAGCTGAACTGTTCTGCCTTGCAACAAAGTAGAGCATCAAATGTGGACAAAGCCTAACATTGGGGGGGATATATAGGGACAGATCATAGATATGCCTATTACAAACCTATGAAGTTTGTGTATGATACATTTCACATTATCATGACTGTTCTGAAGGTGGTGGGATCCGAAACACATGCGTCTGTCATGACTTCATTATGTCCACCATCAGCTATTTGCCAGACTAATATGGATGTTTGGAGGAACAGAACAAACACTAAATCTTGACATTCTGTGCAGATCTGCAGAGTTGACAGGTATGGCCCACTGCCCACAGGGCCAGATGCTATGTCCATAGCAGCTGTTCAGCAGGACATAATTACAAGTCTTGATGGCACATATAAATTTTTCAAAATCATCTATCCCATTATTACAGACCAAGTACTACATTCAGTTACATGCTGACATGTTTCACATACCTGTTTTATTAGTATTCTCTTTTCTGTGTTCCACTTGATGATGTCTTCCTTGTTTGTTTGTTTTTTAAGTATTATTTTTGTTTTTCCTTTTTTTTTATTTCCCCCTCTCTCTCTCTCTCTCTCGCTCTCCTCTACAGGGATAGAGCTGGTTTGAATAGGTTGCAGCATGGCTTTTGTAGGTGATGCTCATGATCAGGTGATGGCATCTGCATCAATTGGTGTTCCCCAATTGCTAATTGCATGCAGGAAGCTGTGTAGTTCTTCCAGTAGCCAATGTCATAGCAACCCACTACTATAAATGATCACATCATGTGGGCATTGTCCCTTTACCTTTCCTGTATGGAAGACATCTTTTATGTGTGTGGGCAGCGGTGCTACAGACAGCAGGTAGCAGTACCTCTTAAAACAGGACTTGTCAACACAGCCCAACTGCATATTTGTGTAAGGTTCTAGACCTAGAGACAGTGTGTGAGTATTGCTGTTATATGTATTGAATACTGCTAGTTTTACAGGGTTTGTGTGTACATGCTGGTTTTGCATGGAATGCAGTCTGTCTGCATTGCTCTTAACTGTGGGACTATCCACATGATGCCCAGAGGTGTGGCTGTTATGTTTTGTCTGTTCCCCACACAGGTCTTGTCCCTGACATATCAGTGGCATTCTCTCCTTTGATTGCTATCAGTACAAGTCAACAACCATTTGTGTTTCTGACTTCATATTCCTGAGTAAGGGCATGTTGCAAACAATCCTGTAACACCAGCAACTTTCACAGTATATAACAGCAATATTTCAAATATGGCCCTGTGTTTCAGCCTCTGTTCTCCACCTATATACCAGGCTCTTTCCAGACGTCATGCAGTAAGAGGCTGATAGGTAATTGCATATTTAGTGCTGACATTCCTTCTATCATTCCAGTGATGTTGTGGACTCCCACACAAATTGTCGGATAGAGTCCATATATATGAAGCCTACAGCAGGACAAAACATGTATGACCCTGTACAGTCTGGAGGTCAGTGTATGGAGAACACTGTTATATGCCCTTGTAAGACATTTTATGGGGGAGGGATATGACATTTTTTTAACCTAGGCTGTTACAACATGTGAGGGATATCAGTAATAAGAAACATTAAGGTATATGGCTGTATATTTTCATATGTTTCACCATGGGAATGGTGGTGGGCTACAGCTTACTGTCTTACACACAGTTCTGTTTGTCAGTGTGATAGTGACCGTTAAGCATCGCTATGTAACAGATACATTTACATTGTGAAAACTGATACTTTTCCCCTTAGGGGTTGAGTACAGAGTGTAATTGGAGGCTGTTGAACTACATATGTAAGTGTTGATTGATTCTTATCTTCCAGGCAATTGTGTTTTTTACTGTTGTACTACTTGAAGGCTTTAGCCTAGACAGCAAAGTATGTTATGTTTTGCAGATTACTGCATCATATGTTTTCTTTGAGAGTTGCATTAATCAGTTATTATGTATTTCAAACACCTAAATGTTATAAGAAATGGCAAAAACAACTGAAATAGTACACAAATAAACATTTCTATGCATGCAAACTTTGTGTGGTGTCATGTCCTTTGCACTGTGTGTGGCTATAAGTTTCATGCAATAATTCTCATTTGTAGGAAACAATCAGACACTGGCCATTTGAAAAGGTGGCAACTGTAGGAATAATGGCTGTTTGATATGCTGTGCACCCTCTATATATACTCTTTTTATATATATCTATATGTGTGTGTGTGTATGTGTGTGTATGTATCATTAGAATGTTTACTGCTTCCACATTGTACATTCCCTATGGTAGACTGACTGTTCTGCATGATATGAGAAAACATCCCAACATCTTTAACCTAAGACTGCTTACTGGTAAATTGTTGTGGCTGTGTTGTGCAGGCTACTGGGTTCAAGATTGCAAGTGCAGGTTATTTTGTTTCAAGGCAGAACAGTTCAGCTGTGGAGGAAAGGATAATGGCAACAATTACAAGAGATCCCTATTTTGGGCCCCTTCACCCCCATTTACAGTGCCTTTGGTCAGATGTTTTGGTAGTGAGAGGTTCAGAGTGTGGATCCAATGTCCTAATGCACTCTCTCTCTCTCTATGTATGTAAATATATATATATATATATATATATATATATATATATATATATATATATATATATATATATATATACATTTTCCCTACTGTTGAATGACTGTGCTGCATGATATGTTTGAGAAAACATCACACATATCTACAGCTCAGATGGCTTAGTGGTAACTTGCTGTGACTATGGTGTGCAGGGTCCTTGGTTTGAGACTGGCAAGGGCTGATTATTTTGTTGCTGCGCAAAACAAGGGCTGTTGGATACAGAGTGATTAAGGCACTTTTAAGTAGTTGTAAGCAGGTTTGCCTGATGGTAACAATGCTAACTTCTGGTTAAATATGCTTACAGACAGTTAGCCAGAAATTTGCTTATACTGTGTAGGCATTGCTTACCGCCATGCAAACAGGCTTAATCCCGCTTACTACTGCTTAAAAGTTCTTACTCCCGCTTACCCCCAGATCTCCAAACTCCCTTCAGAGCTCACTATGCACCAATCCCCGGACCTGAATTTGGGTGACAGGATCCTATCTGTGCCTGCTCCCAGGGGTGGGATGAGTCCCATCCCCTGAGGCAATTCCACCCAAAGGTGATACTGGACCAGCAGATGAGGAGGTCCCAAGGTGGTTCCCAGACATGTTGTGGCCCAGTGCCATGGTCAGATGAGGTGGGAGAGGTGGGTTTGCTGGGACCGGCCTTCCCAATTGTGCTATGGTGCTGCAGTTTTAGAACTTATGTGGGTTAGTAATAGTCAACACAATCCAGGATTAGTTATAACAGCATGCATAGATATTCCCATTAACCCAAAACACCAGATTTGGAACAGTTGCATAGCAAACAGAACACATGCAGATATGGAACCACAGTGGCCATTACAATTGCATGCAGGTTACATTGATAGCAACAGACCACCAATGATAGTGTTTCAACATGGAACATTAGTAGAAACACATTTCAATATTTGTTGAACAATTGGACATATGTCCCAACAGTAGGTTTGGTGTAAACATACCCATTGATTTGTGTGTTTAGATTAGTGTTGCAGATATGGGGGGGAGATGTCAATTAACAAGTTATATATCCTTGCAGTGTAAGGTCCTCTGACCTTTTTCCTGTTTATGTCTTCCAGGTACAATTCCACCGGAATGCCTCCCTGCTTACACAGCACAAGAAAATGATGTCATCATCCAATTTGTGATACTCTATCATGACATCCTATTTGGGCACAGGGCCCATGTTCTGCAGAAGAGGACCTCCCTGTGGAATGAGCTCGTCCACAGGGTGAATTATGTCAGCCTGCATAACCGCAGTTATGAGCAGGTGTGGCATTGGACCACCGACCTGATCTGCTACGCCCGTCAGCATGCTTTTGCCATTAGGAGGGACCATCTAGCCACAAGTGGGGGTCATGCCATCCAACCCCCACTGACATGCTGAGGAGCTCCTCGCCAACCTTGGGGCACCCGCCCAACAGCCAAGCCAGCAACTTGCAGATAGCATTGTGTAGGTGGTTGCCACCCACACAATGGATGAGGAGCATCCAGATAAAGCCCCAGGGCACATTAGTAGACCACTGTTGCTTATCCATCTTCATCTGTAAAGTATCTACATGCATATGTCAGATAAGATAGACTGTTGCTGCAGTGTACTAATGAAGAGATGTGCATAATCTCTAGTATTGTGGGTTTGTACTGTTGATGTATTGAAATGCTGCTCCCACCCTGTACCAGTGCCACAGGTGTGGCTACTGACATTATGTCTGTCACACAACTATGTAGGTCCCCCGGTATACAACTAGGGCAGCAGCCTGTAGCTGGTGAGTATGGAGTTGTGTTGTTCAGGTTTGCCAATATACTGGCCATGTTATGGTATTTGTCATGCACACATTTAACACACCTACCCGTAATGCATGCTGTACATGTTCACTTATCATAGCTGTTAAACTGCCCTGCATCACAGTAGTCACCATGGTGACACATCTGAAGGATATGTAAGAGTCCTGCAGTATACCTAAGAACCTGTCAGTGCAAGATGTGTGGACAGAGATGAACATAATGGTGGGACAAATGGCCTACAGTAGGGACATGTCTGAAACATTACCCTTATACAGTGGCTACAACAGTGTATACACCACTATTACAATGGCAACTGTTCCTGATCTAAACAACCACAAATCAGAATACCACATTCCACACATTTTACAACCTGTAATGTGATCCTAACATGAGCAATGAATGTGTAATATGGAATGTTAGGACAACAAATATGGGAAATACATACCTTAACAAAAACTGAAAGCATATGTGTGCACACACTCCAAATAATATATATTGGAGAAGCAGCTTATGAGGTACTGACAGCATTCTCTGTTCTTGAGTACACACCTTCCATCAAGTACAGGACCTCAATGTCACACTCAATGGGCACTCAATGACAAGTGATGGTCTGCGGTCCAAGAAGTATGTCCATGACATTTGCCCACTCACCTGCAACAGAGGCAGTCGTGGCTTGCACATATCTTACAAACCATGCAATGGAGCCCATATCTGAAAGGTAACACTCAGGAGTGGGAGAAGTAGCCTTATCTCACCATTGCATATGCCATGGCAAACAATGCAGACAGTCATGTATGTGTGTATGAAGTATGGGACAACATTAATGTAGAAAATAAACAGATACCCATCCAAGACAGATGACAACACATGTTGCAAGCTGGTTATGGTGGCTGCCCAGAAACATGCAGCAACAATGAGGGACTTGCAGGAATGTCTAGCAAGTACTGCCAGTGCAGTACCTGTGTTGTCAATCACCTGGAATCTGCATACGTGTGGCCTATGGGTTATGTTAATCAGATGAAAGAGTTGTTAAACAGGAAACATCATCCAGGGCTCTCTACAGGTAACATATGCATAACATCAAGTATCCCAAAGGCATGTATTGCAATGTGTAATGGTGTACTGAGACCAAGGATGAAACCTACAGACAGTATTAATAAAGATACATGTGGTGCACAAGCAACACCTCACTCAACCTCAGGCCCACCATCCTCATTTTTACGTTGCTGGTGCCAGTGTACACCTTTAGGTTTGCTGTTCATTTGCAAGAACTAGGCTGGTAGACATGGCATTCGAAATGTGGAGCACTGCAAAATAACACTCATACGTGGCCCATAGTTGTCAAGCATCTGCAATAAGGCAGAGGATGGGGAGGGGTGTCATCCTGAAACACAACAGTGAACTAAAGCATACATCCAAAGCTCCCTAGGAATGGCTGTATCTGAACATAGTCATGGTCATGAATTGTGCCAGACATAACTCTGACTCCACAGCAATAGTGAAGGCACTGTGTGACCTCCAAGGCTGTGCACATGAGCTGACCTTGCAATCTGGCAGAGGTTGGGGACATTTGTAGGGTGGAGTGACCAAATAATGGCAAGTGAAGATGGGCCATGCTAGTATACCCCTTCCTGGAATAGAGGTGCTGCAACAAACCATTGTGTTCAGGGTGTGCACACTTATGGAACCCACATATTGTCTGCATCTCATTCAGCATCTGCACGACTGACACATTTGTTTGATATTGCATTTCATTGCACAGAGAGCACCCCTGCATTACCAGGCTATAATTCATACCACACCTTTCGGCCACCTAACCCAGAATGAAGCACTAAAGGTGGAGGCCTGTCCATATTCTTTAAGGATATCCACACCTCCAGGCTAGTTGAACAGCATAATGCATCCGAGATTATCCAAGTGCAACTAACTCTGGGCAAGACCACAATCCAAACTGTAGCTTGCTACAGACCCCCCACCATGCCCCAGGATTCCCACTCCTCATTTCTTGATACACTGGAAAGTATTAGGGTACAACCTAACACCCTAATAATGGGCGATTTCAACTACCTCACCATTAACTGGGAAAACTACTCATGTACCAACTCTTTTGCTCAACATTTTCTGGAATTCATAAATTCCAATGCCTTGGATCAAGTTATTCACACCCCCACGAGGGGCATAATATCCTAGACCTGGTCATTACCAACATGGGCAACCAGTGTTCCACACCAGAGGTCAATTCCTCGTTGGTCAGATCCGACCACAAGCTAATCACCCTAGACATCCACATCCTGCCACCACCCCCAATTAGGGAAACAACTGTAAAAAACTTCTCCAAAGCCAACTTCATACGTCACCCATGCAGATGGACAATAGAGTTACGACTGCTGAATCCTACAGAAATGCACTTTATAAGCACTTACACCCGTGCATGGATCATGCTATCCCTAATAGAACCAAGATGCTATCCTCCAAAAAAAGGAAGCTGATCTGGTGGTCCTCTGCCGTAAACAAACTCTACAACAGAAGAAAGAAACTGTTGCAAAAAAGAGTAAAATCCCATGACTGGAGGAACGCCTTGGTCAACCTAAGTAAGAAGCTGAGATCCCTCATAAAATCCTCCAAAGCTAGTTACAAAAACAAAATTGCCACTGACTCTAAAGACAACCACAACGCATTCTATAGCTATGTCAAGAATCTCAATGGCAACACTCAGATCTGCCCTGAGTTACAGCACAATGGCACTAAATATAGAGAACCAACTGATATTGCCAACATCCTGGCAGATAGGTTCAGTGCTAACTTTACCCCCCTCTCACCCCCTAGAGGGCCCATCTCTATAATGGAAGAATGCAGAGTTCCTGTAATCATGGCTGCACAGGTAAAAAACACACTCTCCAAAGCCAAGAACACAGCATCCATGGGACCTGACAATATCCCAGGCTGCGTCCTACACGAACTACAGAATGAACTGGCACCCTACCTAAGTACCATGTTCAGTCATAGCCTCACCTCAGGCTTTGTGCCCACTGAATGGCGCACCGTGACGGTTATCCCACTCCACAAAGGGGGAGCCACAATGGACCCCGGGAACTACCGCCCTATTAGCCTGACGAGCCTGGTCTGCAAGTCCATGGAACGTATCATCATGGAACTCATAAACAAAGACATTGGTAATCTCCAAACTCTAGACCCTACCCAGTTCAGATTTGTAAAAGGCAGATCATGTCTCCTAAACCTGATTGACTTCTTTGAAGCAGTCACCAAAGCCATAGATGAGGGTAAGGTGGTACACACAGATTATCTAGATTTTGCCAAGGCTTTCGACACCATCCCCCCACTCTGGAATTATAGATAAGCTCACTAAACTAGGTATAAATCCCTATGTCATAAGATGGGTTGCCAACTGGCTCACAGACAGAGCCCACACTGTGAAAGTAGCAGACTCCAAATCCGACTTCAGACCAGTGACAAGTGGAGTTCCACAGGGTTCAGTCCTGGGTCCGCTCCTGTTTGGTATCTACTTCTCTGAAGTACAAGCTAACACAGAAGGTCTTTGGCTAACAACGTTTGCAGATGACTGCAAACTAGGAGTCATAATCAAAACTCCTAACAATGTGGACATACAACAAAAGGGCCTCACTGAGACAGATGCCTGGTGTCAAAGCCATGGCCTGAAGCTCAATGCCAAAAAGTGTATTGTCATCCCCTTTGGTAAAAACTCTGTACCCATGAACTACCACATAGCTGGTAGTCTACTTAACGCCAAAAATGTGATGAGACCTTGGGACACAGGTGGACAGTAGTCTCTCCTTTGATAATCACATTGCCATAGTGGTCAGGAAATCCTTCGATGTGGCTCATCTCATCACAAAAGGTTTCTCATCCAGAAAAAAAGAGGTCATTGTTTCACTCTACTCATCACTCATTAGACCCATTATAGAGTACAACGCTCCTTTTGGTATGTACCTCACAAGACATCTACAACAACTGGAAAGGCCATAGAAATACCTCACAAAGAGGATTACTGGCCTCAAACAGATGCCCTATGCAGACCATCTCAAAAAAGTCCAGCTTTACTCCGTCGCATATTGCCTACTCAGAGGCGATCTCTGCCTAACATACAAAGCTGTTGGACATGCTCCACTTAAAAAAATCCCAATCCCTCCAAGCTAAACACTCTAGGGACCTAAACCTTATCACCACACTAAACAGAACATGCTGGAGGGATAGATTCCTGTCCCAGAGTCTTCCCATACTCTGGAACAGACTACCTATCTATGTCAAATAGAGCTCCTCATTAGCACTCTTCAAGAAAAATCTTGATGATTGGATAGGAGATAGGAAATTCACCCCGGGGATCACTGCTGTGGCTCTGCTTGACAGGGGCACAGGAAAATAATTTTCTTGGGTGGCGAAAGCCAGGGTACATTTTTGGCTAGGCTTATATAGGCCCTAGGGCCAATAGCTTAGTACCCTCCTATGAACAGGTCATATGTCACATATCAGATGTGTGTAATGTTAACATATGCAGTATTGTGGCCCCATTGCATATCATGGAAGAGGCTGGCATGTCAACAAGGGTGTGTACACTCCTCATATCCACATTAAGCTTTGAAGGTTGTCAGTGTAATTGGATTTTATTGCTCATACATGCACTGCTGATGATGAGATCTGCAAATCAGAGGTCAGGCATTAACTATCGACATCAGTCCTCATATCATCCCAGATATGGTCAGACAAACACATAGGTGCTTTGAACAACAGTGCAGACACAACTGCCACACATATACACATTCAGCAATGGTGTGTACACTCATGAGGTATGGTACACAGTGCATGCCAGGGTGCTGTATAGGTGCACAGCAATACTGTGTACATAGGTGCAGTGTGTTGCAGGGGAAGGGGCTTCACCTACAAGCACAACTCATGCATTACAGAGATATATAATGTTGGCAACAAGGATTGAGTATAGCTACAGTGCATGCTGTTGAGTGCCATGTGTCATGCATGTTGATTGTTAGGTAATATGAGGTCTGTGTAATATCTTTGTGCTACCTCACCCATGTGTGTGTGTGTGCCATGTGTCATGCATGTTGATTGTTAGGTAATATGAGGTCTGTGTAATATCTTTGTGCTACCTCACCCATGTGTGTGTGTGTGTGTGTGTGTGTGTGTGTGTGTGTGTGTGTGTGTGTGTGTGTGTGTGTAAAAGTAAGCAATAGCATGCAGGTCTTAAGTCACATTTTTTGTTTTCCCCTCACAGATGGCAAGGTGGGTCAGTGTCCCTCCTGCAGGCAAACTGATGTGAGTGTCCATAGAGACTCTGACAATGATGATAGGTATGGTGAGGCACAGGTAGGGTTGTCAGGGGCTGAAGCTGTGCCATCGGTTGACATCCCACTTTTATCCACCCCATCCCCACACACAGTCTCAATGCCCATGCATACCTCATCACCAGTGGCCATAGATGAGGGACAGTTGGCGGGTATTGGCATGGGACAGGACAGTGTGGGGACTATGGCAGGTGTGTCTGTACACAGCAGCCATAGCCAGATGACTGGCAAGGTACCACACAGGCAGATGTACAGGGGTGCTCGTAGGAGGGCTGCTGGCCATCATGCCCCTGGCAGAAGTGCCACAGCAGGTGTCACCAGATACATGTTTCAGGCCGTCATGGAGGCACAGGCATGTATGGAATGTTATACCAGACATTCTGAGGCTCCAGAGTGCTACTCATTCTGCTGTACTTGACAACATCTGTGATCTTGCAGGTGCCCACCATTATTTTGCAGAGGTCCTGGATAGACGGTTAGGTGAGATAGTAGGAATCCTCGACCGTGTGGTGTCTGTGTTGGAGCATGTGGTCGGAGCAGGGAGTCATCCACATGGAAGTAGGTCATCAACACCAACAGGTGGAGGTCTACATGGACATGCAACAACTCACAGCCGCTCTCGTAGTGGCAGAACCAGCAACAGCACTGCTGGTGGGTGCTGACCATACCACAATGCAGCAGGCCATGTGCACATGGTCCTGGTCGGTCCCAACATGGACATGGATCCAGCAGACAATTGTCATCATCAGGGGAGAGTACCATATCTGGGCTTCTACCTGGTAGTGCCCATGGAACCCCTGACAGGCACAGTTCCCATGTCCGTGGCCAGAGATGATGAACTGTACACTCTGCCATGTACAGTCTGCAGCTGTCCAACAAACCCCTGTATAGGGCAGCCACATGGCAGAACTGTATGCATACATACATACATACACACATCACCAACACAGCTAGGGCACCTCCATATCTACACACACTATGTCTGCACAACCCAATTGTTAAAGAACCCCCTAACACACACATGATGTCAACCAAATGGCTCAGCCTAGGCTACTGGCAAACCCACCACACACCCTGTGCATATGATGATACCTGTGCCACATCCCTATCATCCATACCATTGATGCAAGGACATACTAATATGGTTCTGATGCTCAGGGTGAATGTACTAAGGTTTAGCAATGTAATGCTGTTTAACGTATTTTCAGCTGGAATGTTTAATGCTTACATGTCAGGCTGTGTAGCTGTCCAGCCATGATGCATTATAGTTGTTATTAACACTGACTGATTGTGGTCTCCATAATGTATTCTGTTTGTGTTGTAGGTATCTGTGTGCCAGCAGGATGTTTTTCTGCTGTCCTTTCCTACAAGGGGTATGGCACTGTGGTGACACATTGACTGTGTCATATCCTGGGTACAGCTGAACACAAGTAACTGGTCTATATAACAGTTAATGCAAGTGCCACATGGCTGATAGGTCTGAGGGGTGTATACAGGTGAGTGGATGGTGGCTGATGTCAGCAGCTCTTCTACAGTGGACAATGGTAAGTGTACTGGGTGGCACACACCAAATGTTTGTGAATAACACACACACACACACAGACTTTGGTGTTGATACATTACACAGAGAATACTGTACACATGGATGTACATAATAATTTTGCAGTGAACTCATTTTGGCCTATATAATTCCACCAAGACTAAATAGCCAAAACATCACATTAGTAAATAATCAGTGTTACCAGTTTAATGTCATTGACGATGGTACTGGCAGGATATATATCCTCTTCCCCAATGTAGTGCAATCCTGGAGTTGGTAAACATAGGTGTGCTGGTGTGGGTAGCACAGCACCCCCACTTTGGAGGATGTCGCATGGCATAGAGCCACACATAGTGCGATTAAGAAATACTTAACCTGTTAACATAAACTCTACAGTATAACAGCAGACTAAGAAGGGGGATACGCACAATAACCTCAATGTGGGGAGGCTGTGCCCACAACAACCACACCCAACTATATATACCAACTCCAGCATCTGTACAGCTGTACAGTGGGGAAGATGCCATTTACACATCCACTACTAGTTTTGATGGAATGAATTTCCATAAGATGATTGCTTTGAAATGTTACCTTTTGCCAGTTCGTTCTCAGACAAATGATGTCCTGGGACATATAATTTCTGCAAAATGAAGTAGATCCCTTCACACACACACACACACACACACACACACACACACACACACACACACACACACACTTACTTTGCAATACTGAGAATAGAATTCCTAACTAGGTACTTATTGCTACTAATGTGTTTGGCCTTAATTGCACACACCACAGAACTTTTAGGATGCGGTGTGTCCCGAGTTTCCTGTTAAGTGAGGAACATCACCAAGCCTTGTACAGTATAGTAATGGGGGGCGTACTGGATATTAATGAACAATACATAGTATGACATACTGTCATATACACATTGACAAACACATACAGTCATAGACACATTTGACAGAGCTGGGTTTAGCAGTGCTAACTACCTTGTTAGTGAACCCATACTATTAGGGAGTTTTTGCACGCAGCACATGCATCATTGGGCTGGATAGTGTAATCAGTTACCTGTATGGTTGATGGTGACAGCAGTCCTCATACAGTGGACCTTGGTATGTGTACTGAGGGGGTTAGCATGGTGTAAAGACAGTATACTCAGCACACCACATTCGATATTGTACTCACTGAAACCCATGATAATGCTGTGACATACCCACAATCACACATTGACCAGGACTACCATACAAACCCTTTTCTATCTAATCAGTGATACTACAGGGATATGCATTTATTGCACATGCCACAGGCATAGTAGGGTGAGGGTTTGCCATGGCTCTCCTAATGTCAGCAACATCACCATCCCTTATAATGTATGGCAAGGTTTATTGTATTTAGAGAATGTGGCCTCAGAATGCTGCCTCATACAAATATGCACAGTGACACACAATTGCACACACATATAGACAAACACAGATACCCACATTTGCCAGGATTCAGAGGGTAACCCATGCCTATCTACCCATTTGTAGAACAGTGTTATGCTGGTACTGTAAGCTTCAGGTAGCTCATAGGGTGAAGAGTGTAACAAGGTAACATTTAATGTGAATTACAGCAGCAGCCATTTCTAAGTATAGCAATGGGGGTGTAGTGGGTGAGAAGGTTCTCAGAGGATTTTCAACTACAAGTTTACAAACACACAGACACTGTTATACTCAGTAATGCATGCACACATTTCTCAGTACTGAGGTCCATAGGTGTAGGTGTTCCTAGGTGTATACCAGCCTAATGTCCATGGAGAGATGACAAGAGTAGGGCATGTGAGTACACTGTTACCATGCCACCTGACATTTGTCAGCAGGGCATCTATCAACTGATGCCACATGAGTGATCCACAGGGTGACAGTTAAATTCAACATCCACTCCTCTATTTTTCTCTTGAAGAGGGACAGTGAGGTGCTCCAACTGACATGTGTAACATATATTGCATAACATGGCAAGTGTCTGGGTTAGGGACCTGTACCCAAACATGTTCTGTCAACTGTGGTACTCTGAGGTATCCATGGCATGTGATGCATACAGAGTGGGGTTTCCTAGCTGTGGCATTCATAAGACAGCTGGGCAAACATGTAAATGTCAGTCAATCAGAGATTGCCTGTAAGCAGCCAAGATGAATTCCTGACATCTGCACATCTGTACAGAGGACAGACAAAGTAGCTAGCCAACAGGTTATGCATTAGGATGAATATTCTGACAGATAGACGTCTGAAACTGATAGGTATGCCATTACTACATGACAGCAGTCCTCAATGCCATGTCCTAAAAACATAGTAGTCTACAGTTAATAGCAGTATATCAGATCAATATCCAATAGGAGATGCATAAAAACATACAGGTCAAACACCAACAACATGATAATCAGTACACAGAGTCCAGCTTTGCATGCAGGGGTCTATGGTTCCAGTACTACAATCTGCAATCTACTCTTACTTGGGTAAGCACTGTTACAAGTGGTAATGTAATAATACAATTCATGGATGCGTGACTGCATATAACCTGGGATACTACCCAAGTATGAAACACATACAAAGAGAAAAGGATGTGGCACTACCGATGTATACTCAGGTGTTCCATGCAGTATACTCACACCCCTTACTACTGTAATGACAGCACATAGAAGCATGTTATGTACATGGAATTAAATACACTAATTAAAGATGTCATTACCCTGCTATTTTATCAGATGTGAATGTGATCAATGGTTACCAGGGCTGAGCTTTGCGTAGCAGGTGTAAGCATTACTTAAATGTAAATGATAAGCAGATTTGCATACTGCTAAGCGAAGCCTACATGGTATAAGCACCTATATGTTTAACCGTACATTAGCACCACTTACCATCGTGCAAACCCACTTAAAGCTGCTCAAAACTGCCTTAACCATTCTGTATCCAACAGTCATTGTTCTGCCTAGCAATAAAATAAACAGCCCTTGCAGGTCTTGAACCCAGGACCCTGTCCACTATAGTCACAACAGTTAACTACTATACCATCTGAGCTGTGAAGATGTCTGTTTTTCAAATATATCATTCAGTACACATACTGAATAGTAGTGTACAACTGCTCTGACTACTACAATTGTTTAGTACTTGTAAGTGAAAAAGGTGTTGAATCAGTTATGTTCTTATATGTAAATATACACATATCAGATTAATATGGTGGGATACATCAGAGAAGGTATACACAGCACTCATGTTTGCACATACATGTGTATTATATATATATATATATATATATATATATATATATATATATATATATATATGTATATATATATATACAAATGAGATACATATTCATACACACATATATCTATGCATATACTATGTATATATCTGTATATATATATATATATATATATATATATATATTTGCATATATTCCTGTTTCTCTCTCTCTCTCTCTATGTATATATATATATATATATATATATATATATATATATATATAATATGTATATATATATATATATATACATATATATATATATATATATATATATACATATATACATACATATATACATATGTATGTATATATATATATATATATATATATATATATATGTATACACATACATATGTATATATATAACATAGGCCCATGACATGTAGTGAAGTCATAACTCAGCACCATAACTCTCAACCTGTTAGTGCAAGGGAAAGTAATGTATGTATTGCAGTTATAAATCTAGAACGTTGCTACAGTGACAGGGGTTGTGTCAGCATACATTTTTTGAAGGAAGGCTCTTCTGACACTGACATGTACACCAACAGTTACTGACAGACATCATAAAATCATCATAGTAAAGTACCACACAAATCACAGTAATGATTCTGTGGAATACAGAAGCAATATGGGCAATAAACATGGACAGTCTGAAACAATCTAGTCAGTCAGGAGGTGTAAACAGAATGCCTTAGTGCAAGAAATGTGAAACAACACTTACAAAGGGGATGTTTAGAGCCATGAAAATGGGGATATATCAGAAATATTGGACTAGATAAGCTCACAGAGTTGATGCAGTCACACCCTCCTGTCTGTCC
Source organism: Protopterus annectens (assembly GCF_019279795.1). Lineage (NCBI taxonomy): Eukaryota > Metazoa > Chordata > Ceratodontiformes > Protopteridae > Protopterus > Protopterus annectens. Next base: position 1,875,112,977 of record NC_056741.1, on the reverse strand, counting down.
TAACACATATTAACTGGAAGAGCAGAGATCCCAATCCACATACTTCACACTAGTTAGTGACATACATCTTCACACCAGTCCACTGCTTTGTCAGAAATACACAACATGTATGGTGGCCAGGCAACAGTACATCTGACAAATATCTGGACATAACATCACACTAGGGTAAATACACTGCGCTGCTAGACTTGTCACCAAGCACTGTCTAAATTACAGGCAGATTGCCACAACACTAATCCAATTTACCTATGGGGGAATACACATGTAATTGCAAATATAGCAGGCGCTACAGGCATGTAACACCATGGGGTAAAAGACACCAGTGTGAAAGTGCATACCCACAACCGATCTCAACACAGTCACATAATGGTAAGCCTAAGTAATAGTACAGTCAATGACCCGTGTGAACAAAAGTCATAATCATGTTTGTCACTCACACACTAGCCCTACATATACTGGTCCAATTCACAGTGTAGTCTGACACCTGACTATGGTATGGGACACGTCTCAGTCTGGCCCTATAAACATATAGACTGATAGGGTATTAGAAACTGGAGCAACATGCACTGTCAGATAGAACAGAACCAAGAACATTGACATCTACCTCAGTCTGTACACAGGCCAAATAACATGGTCACAATACACTGCTATATAACACATACACTCTGTCAACAATCACCATAAGTACACAGACCTCACTACTGTACAGACTACCACAAAATATGCAGGTTTTGTCCACAGCTATTAGGCCTCCTTTACATTACATGTCTGGCAGTCTGATATATCTCTGGCTTGATATCAGGAATTATGTCATTAAATAATGGCATAGTGTACCTATCCACATCCTACTGCATGACATATGAACAAAGGGTGACAGACTTGGGGACAGATGCACAAACACAGGGGCAGTATTGATATATTGCAGTTATAAACTGAGAAGATTGCTGGTGTAACAGGGTTTGTTGTGACATATCTCTTCTGAGGGATATGAAGTCAGTAACACACATGGATGTTACCATTTCCTGAGTACAATAATCAGAGTATGCTACTGCATTTAAGAAGACAGAAAATGTGTGAGTAACACACCAAATCTCAGGCTCCAGACTCTGGCCAGCCTGCAGATAGCTCTACACGTGAGAGTTTTCTCAACCACATAACACTGTCATGCCAGACTTTAAATCATGCAGAACAGCCATATCCACACAAACCCTGTTAAACCAACATTACTTCAAATGTAGAACAACAATACTTATATTCTGTCCCCATGTCTGGAACATCCCCCTCCAATTTTTTGGCCTGTCTCCACAGTGTTTGTTGTAAGAGGTATTTCCAACTACCCTCTGTAATGCTGTTTGTCACTCACCCACATGAAGTCCTGCTCACAGTGAGAGAGAAGGGCCAACACCCACTTGCACTGTTGACTTATAGGGGTGTGTTTCCATGCAACTGGCTATAGGAATGATACCGCAGGTGTTCCACTTGCAATTAGCAAGTGGAGGACTCCAATTCATGCACAGGCCATCAGCTGATCATGAGCATTACCCAAAGTCACGCTGTGGCCTATGCAAAACAGATGCATTTTTCCACATCTACACGAGAGGGGGTGTGATAGAGAGAGAGAGAGAGAGAGAGAGAGACAGAGGGAAAGAAAGACAGGAAGAGAGAAAGAGCCAACCATGTTTGTGAATGATCTGTGGGTAGAAAGAGGTCTCTGGGTATTATAATGGTTGCCTATATATAAATGTATGGCTGTGTATTGTCTACAACAACCTCTATGGTGTTTGACAACTGTTGGCCTTGTAATGTGACATTGGGACATATGGGTCCTCAATATGAAAATGTAGCAAAACCCACCCTGCAATTGATCCTGTTATTTACACAATCACACCAGCACCCACCCAGGATACTGATGACACACACAGACACACACTTGCTAGTACTGGGTTTCAAACCCCTACCTAGCTATGTATTGGTACTATAGTTTTACGCAGTTATCGCAAGTGCCATGGCGGTTATATGTTGGAGAACTGCCCAAAGGTATCTTTGAAGGTGAGTAACATCAGCTGCAGCACTAAAGGAGGGGTGAGAGAAGTGCTAAGTTTGAATGACCACAAAAGCAGGTGTCAACAAAGACTCACACACACAAACACACACATTTTCACAGTTGCGAGGATCAGGATTAGGACTCCTACCTAACTAGCTTACTACACTATGGTATTACACAGTTATCACAAGCACCATGGCAGTTATATCTTGGAGAGCTGTCCAAAGGCATCTTTGGAGGTGAGTGACATCAGCTGCAGTGCACAAAGGAGAGGTGCGAGAAGTGCAGTAAGTGTGAATGACCACAAAAGCAGATGTCCACAAAGACTCGCACACTATCACACACATTTTCACAGTTGCCAGGACCAGGATTAGAACTCCTTCCTAACTAGTTTGCTACACTATGGTATTGCACAGTTATCGCAAGCGCCATGGAACTTATAGGACTGAGATTCGGCCAAAGGGTTATTTCAAGGTGACTGACCCTACCCTGCTCTCCAGGTGGTGCTTTGATGTGTATGTGTGTGCAGTCTATAGCATCCACTACCTCATGGTATTCTGCTATTTGGTGGAAGAGATGCATATTGCTGGTCAGCCCCTCACAGGTGTTGAGGAAATATATGTGCTCACTGGCATGTGCTGACATGACATCCAGGAACTGGTGGAGTATCCTGGATGCTGATGCCTGTGAGATCCCCATGATATCCCCAGTTGGCTTTTGGAATGTACCTGTGGCTAGTATTCTTACACCTACACCTACCTACCTTGGTATCCACTGGGATGGGTTCCCCTCTGTTGGTCCTGTGTGTGAGGCATGGCCAGCACAGCTCAACAATTTGCTGTAGAATGTCCCTGTCCACTCTATAGCACTCCACTATCTCCATCTCATGTAGCCTCTGGTAGGTTACCCTGGGTCTGTACACTCTTCCCCTTCTCGTCACTGTGGGTTGGCCATCAGCATTCACATCCTCCCCACCTTCAGCCTCTTGCACATATTGACGTATTAGAGCAACAACAGCCCCTAATATTTGGTTTGTTTTGTCAGGTAAAATGTCCCTGTCGTTGTACACCGGTGGTGTAGAGTTTGTGGAAAAAAACAGACTGGAAGGTGTTTGCATAGTTTATAGTAGTGTGCTAGGCTATTCCATGTATAATTGGCTGATTCGGATACATTTCACCTGCCAGCTATGCTAGTTCTCCTTGATTGCCTTCCTACTGCTGTTTTCCCTTCCCATTGTCTTCCTGTTTAAGTCCCGGGATGCACTGCACATACCCAGTGCTCAGTTGTGAACAGAGCTGCTATTTCCTATTTGCTTTTTTTGTTTGTTTAAAACCTGGTGCGCAGTGCGCACACCCATTTAGGCTATGTACACAGTGCTCAGGAACATCTGACACACCCCCTTCCTTAGCTGTGCTTAGCTAAGAGCAAACATGAGCCACAGAGCTCCAATGAGCTTACAGCAAGCATGACACACCCCCTTAAGAAGTCATTCAGCTCTTAGACTTGCACTGTCATATTGCTGCACCTACATGGTTGGATGCAAACTAACACTGAGAGGAAATCTGTGATTCAGTATCAATCCCCTTATTTCCATAAAACAGAATGCTAATTCCTAGTTACCACACTCACACAGCCTTCCCCCTTAGCAACCACTACTCCCTGGTATTGTTGTCTTATGCATGCCATTGACTATCATGGCAAAATCCTGATTTGGGTTTAAAAGCTTATTTCCAACTTTTTTTCTTATTTTCAGCCCGATCCCATTTGCACACCGCTGCCCTACGCTTAAACGGCCGAAGTCAGCCAAAAAAAAAAAAGTTTTTTTTTATAATTTTGCAACTATTTATCATGCCAATGGCCATATATTTAGCCATTGACATGCCTACTTAATTGAATACATGCTTTCTTTGGAGCTGTCATGCCTCCGTTTGGTAATTTGCAGAAATGTATTTGGTTAGTAACCAAATACTTTTCTGCAGGTTACACTATTCCTGCACAGATGCCTCCCTGCTTCCTGGATTGCTAATTCACCTAATTTGCATGTGTTTCACCTGCAAATGGGGTAATTAGCATATACCAGTGGTGTCTGTGCAGGAATAGTGTAGGAGTGCTCGTGCATATCCCAGGAGCTCGTTTCTGGATCGCTCGTTGGCCGTATTGCATGCAGCAGCTCTTGCACTATTCCTGCACACTGTGCAAAGCTTGCTGAATCCTGGGGATAGTTTCTCTTGTCAGTACATACTAGATCTTTAGCTTTGTTTCGTAACAGTTTGTATCTAACTAGGTTACATTCATTTTTGTTTTTATGCCATTCTTTCCAAACCTTGTCCCTATTTTGTCGGAGTTGTTTAGTGGCCTTTGTTAATCAGGGTGCATGATTTGATCTTACTCTTTTAGTATGAGGAGGGGCTACGTTTCTGACTGTGTCTAGGAATATCATATTAAAGTAGGATAAGGCATCATCCAATGAAGAGTTTTTAGTGGGCACCAATCTAAGAGTTTCAGAAGGTTGATAAATTCTTGTTGATCAAAATGTTTTAGGTTTCTGTGGCTTTATAGTTGTGAGATTTCAATATATGTGGAGTGTATCTATAAGTGAAAACAGGTAAGTGGTTGTTAACTATATTGTGTAGGGTCTTTGGATTTAAGTATCTAAGTGGATCCAAAACTAAGATCCAGTCAAGGGTGGCACTTGGTGTATTGCTTTTGAGCATTCTTTTAGGGTTGGTGATTAGTTGGGTGAACTTGTAGAGGTTTGTGCTGTTTGTTGGGGAGTCAGTTATTAAATCTTGCCAACTGATGTTTGCATCTCCCATAATAATAGTTCATTGGAGATGTTTTCTGACAGCCAGGTGAGGATGTCCTCAAGGGTTTGAATATTTTGTCCAGGTGGGATATACAGACTGACTATGCATAGCTGTTTAGATTTGTTATTTGGTAGGGTTCCTATTAGGATTTCAGCATTTGAAAATGATGGGAGTGTTTTCTGGAAAGGTAGTATTGTGACACAGTCAGCATAGATTAGGGATACCCCACCTCCTTTTTTGTTGGTTCTATCTTTCCATAGTATGTTATAACCTGGGGGTGTTATTTGAATATCTTGGATTTGGGGTTTTAGCCAGGTTTCAGTGACTGATAGGATGTCAGGGGTGTTTTGTGTTAGCCAAGCATGGAGCACTGTAATTTTGTTACAAAGACTACAAATGTTTAAGGTTGCTAAGAGTAGATCTTTAGAAAATGGAGTGTAGTTATGCCTGAGGGTCCTGAGTTAGGGTGGATGTCACCACATAGGGATATTCTGTTTTGATTAAGGGAGTGTTTTGGAAGAATTTTTTTTTTTTTTTGCTATAGGTTGCTAGATATCGGTAAATGTTTTTATTTATGGTGGTATAGGGCAATATTTTTAGTTTGGATAAATGAATGAAATGATATTGGAGTAGGCTGGGTGATATGTTATGGAAACTGTTTAACTGTTTGTCACTACATAGGGGAGAAGCTGTAGAAGTACTAGCTGTGGGATGAAGTGTAGATATGAGGGAAGTAATAAGAATTAGTAGGCTAAGGGCAAGATTTAGAAACAGATTGGGGAGAGTGGAGTATGTAGGGTGTGCCATACTTGCAAAATGGATTTAGAAAGGTTTTGGAGTGTGGAAGGTACTGTTATAGGTGAAGATTGGGAAAGAGAGGAGAGGAGGCTATCGAGGAAGGGGAAGGTACAGACAGAAGTGGATTGTGTGAGTGGGTGAAAGTTGATTGGAGGGGGTAGAGTTACTACTAAGTATAAATCTGGGGGAGGGTGTAGGGGTGGGTGGAAAAGGAGGTAGGGTAAGGGTGCAGAGTGAGATTGAAGGACGAACAGAGTGAGCAGAGCCAGCCCAACAGCTTCGAAGAAAAAAACATTATCAGTGAGACTTGGAACTGACACTGTGGAATGGTAAGTAAGTGAGAGCTGTGACTGTTAGTTTTTGGGGGTGCTTTTATTACAGCAGCAGTATGCTATACTTTGTAGGCAGCACTTTCAGCTAGGAGAAAGTGATTCAGTTACACTCTCCATGGGGAAAATAGCTTGACTGAGCCTTGTTAGTACATGGAATAGCCTCAATGATTGGTGTTTTACTGCTGCTTAGTGAAAGAAAGTGAGCAAGACAAAGAGTGGAAAAAACAGGGGGGGGGGACACTATCAGCTGCCATCTCTCGTAGTGTCCACACTTGATATAGATAGTAATATGTCAATAAATTGAAGTTGTTCACAGGTATTATCGAAGGAAAAGCACCTACATTACCTATTTAGCTAATAATATGCCAACAAATTGATGTTGTTCACAAGTATTATCACAAGAAAAGCACCTACATTAGCTTAACAGTAGGTTTCAATTCTTATACTGCAGTCTCTGTATGTCCTTAGTTGAGCAGGAAGTACAACAGGCAGTGAGGTGAATGGGACCAGCTAGAGGGAGGGGTAGACCTGCCTCCAGAGAGCGAGCAGCACTTCAGACTGAAAAGAAAAAGAGTTCAAAAGGTTGTTAGGGGTGTACAGAAGGAAGGTTTCTTGAAAAAGGGTGTTAGAGGTAAAACCTATAGACACAATATGGGCAGTTTTGTAGAAGGAAAACAGACAAAATATGATCTGAAGTGTGGCAGAGAGAATGGAAACAATACACATACAGCCAGCATTTTAGACTAAGAAAATAAAGGAATTCAAAAGTTTGTTAGGGGTGTACAGAAGGTAGGTTTCTTGAAAAAGGTTGCTAGAGGTGAAAATAATTATAGTCATAATATAGGCAGTTTGGTAAAAGAAAACAGACAAACTGAGATTTGAAGAGAGTTCAAAAGGTTGTTAGTAGAAAGTATCAAACATACATTTTAAAAAATCAATTAAGTCTGAAACCAGTAGCCTATATTAAATTAGTCTCTTAGTAGTAACTCATAGACAAGTGCTAACTGGCTGATATATTCAAACACATTCATGTAAGGGCAAAAAGTACAATATATTCAAACACATTCATGTAAGGGCAAAAAGTACAATCTGAAGCCCTGTTGAGTTACTGATCTAGTACAAAATTTCACATTCAGTGATATTCCTTACATTTGTCCCTGTACACAGAATGTCAAAAATCAAAAATTCTACTGGATTTTTTTAAGATGGGGCAGTGGTCTTGTTTATAACTAATGATGCTACATTGCATCTAAAAATACCTGATTTTTTTTTTTAATTTGGACAGTTTGTCTTATTTGTTAGTTACAACCTAGCATGACTTTTGTATTACCTGGGATGTAATACTTTATTATTACTTTGTATCCTGAACTGTATATTGGATATTTTGTAACTTTCCTTCCTCAACTAATTAAGGAGCATTTAGTTAACATTTAAAAATCAAGAAATTATTATTAATTCATATTGAAATGATGAAATTATTTTTATTGTCAACAGTATAAAATGGGATTATAATGAAGTAAATTACAAAGATGTAATATTACAAAGTTTGTATTTTTGTTTTTGAATTTTATTTATATGATCATAAAACTATCCTTTTAGTCATTCATTTTACATTGCATATACCAAAAATGGTTTCCCTGTTTGACCTTATGAATGTCAATGCATGATTTTTGGCAGAAGTGGTGATCATCAAAAGATTATAGCCTTCCCACTATGTCCCTCAGAGAATTTTTGTTGCAGAGGTATCTTTTAGCCATTTGTTGAATGCAGAATTTTGTGTGTTTGAGTATGTAAGTTTGTTTTTATGTGTTTATGAAAACATAATGACCACATTTTTGGTTCTGTACTGCATTAACATTTTTTTTATGCTTCCCGATGTCTAGTTTATCTTCTCTTGCAGGCTTACATGTATTTTTGATGCAGCTTTTCACCCCAGGCATCTACTAAAACATACTCTGCAAATATGGACAACCCACTTAAAATATAAATAAAATAACTGTGTTGTTCAGTGGAACTCTGAAGACTGCTAGAGATGGGTGAAGGCTGCCAGCCTAGCCAGATAAAATTGTGCAGATAATTCTATTATTTGTACATATGAATGTTGAACTACAAGCTTGTTTTTTTAATGAAAGAATATGCTGTGAAATGTTGAACTTAAAACAATGTGGCAACATTGCCATCTGCTGTAAAGAAAGCTAAGTCAAGCATTTTTTATTGGTCCTTTGAAATTAAAATTATTTTATAACTGTTTTTGATGTTTGCAATTTGTCTCCGGCCGGGCTAGATGAAGGCTTCCTGCCTATTGTTTTAAGGGTAAAGTTAATTACCAGAATTTACAGTTGGAATGTCCTTTATTGCTCTGGGTTCTGCCTAAGTGTAAAATAATGTAAATGCAGTTTCTGTCAACCTGGGAACACCAGGAAAGTGTGAAATTATGTAATGCTTTATCAGAGCTGCAGTTTCAATTTAAACAGAGAGAATCAGAAGGCATTAAGCATTTTTGCCTTGTTCATCCAACTCATTAGCACTGCCTGTTGTCTTATGTAAGTTATCTTAGATTTGTGTTTTCTTTTAGAGATAGCTAGAAACTAGATTAGACTAAGTGTTTTTCTCTGATGTCAGAACTGTACTACTGATTTAGTTTAAGTATTTCTGTGTGATCTCTGAAATCTTGACTAGCACTAACTATGTAGTAGAAAGTATTGTCTTGTGGTTTTAATTATTTATTATTAAATATTTTAAAACCTTTTAACTGTGGCTGGTTTGTGTAGAGATAAGTTAAGCTCTAGAGAACATTGCATATTTATAGAGTTTACTGTTCAAGTCACTCTAAATAAGCCTGGACTGATTAGTCACCCTTACCAATTGGATAATAATATTGCACAGTAATAATTGGACACCCTTTTGAGGGCTTTTGGGTAGCTGATAATATTAGTTGGGTGGTGGCAGCTGGTACTACCATATAGTCTGGGTAAAATGGGCACAGCTGGAGAACCTGTGCCAGCCATCCCCATAAGTGTCTGTGTGGTTGTATAAACTTTTATCTCAAAGTGTGTGTGTGTCAGATACTTGGGCAGGGACATGAAGCACTGGTTGGACAGAGAGGGTGCTGGAGATTTTAGCTTGCCCAGATGACCGAGATCTGGACCCTATAGCTGTGCCAGTGAGGAGTCTTATTGGGATCCTGGGGAGCAAGGGAGCGATCAGCGCTGGACTGACTATGATCTCTGTGTGCTCTTAAGGGAAATTGCACTTTACTGTGCGTATTTGTTATCCTTTCCTCATATATGAGACGCCCTCTCTGGTGTTAGTGGTGAGGATTGAGGCTCCTTGATTGCTGGGCCAGGGCACAGGCATCACAGGAACTTTAACACATATCAGCATAAATTTGCAATGCCTTGTTTCATTTATAAAAGAGTTGTCATTCAGTCAATAAGTTGTTTACTGTCCAGAACAGTGCAGTGATGTCCTAAATACCAGGACTTTATATACTGCATAAAATAAAAAAATAAGCAAAAAATTAATATATTAGAATCAGAACAAATAGATGCATATAGTATTCCTTTCAAGAGGCCTTATATTTAAGTAGATGTTACAAAGATGTATAATTCTGTACTTTGTGTATGCAATGCTAATTGTACTGCTATTTTTATTTTCCAGTATAAGGAGTGCTTTATGAAACAATTGATGGTTTTGGGTGGTTACTAAGCAATATGGGCTACCTGATATACAAAACTGTGTCGGGCTCATTTCTGACATTAATGGCTGGCACTGATGTTATAGAAAATCTGTCCCTATGCTGTAGATGACCTAGATTTTGTCGACATGCTTGTGTCTCTGAGGTACTTCCTAAAAGAATTTGGAGCGAACAACAATTGTTTATTCATCCATATGGGAAATAGTGAGGGGATTGCTATTGGAAAGCACATTCTAGTGAAGATGAGGGGCGGCTTTGTCACATAAGGGAGTTCTGGGCTGCATGTCACATTGACAGCAGTATGGGTTTGCATGGAAGCACATATGAAGACCTGCATTTGGTGTACTGCTTATTTAAGACCTAACCTGCAGTGGGGGGTAGATAAGTATATTCAAAATTCCCTAACACTGTGCTGCAATTTCTCCCATGGACGACTGAGATGGTGTCAGGTAGGCATCCTGTTACAGTACTGCTACAGAAGAAATGTTAAGTAAATATTATGTCATAGCTGCTCATGTCTACAGAATCTACACAATAACACATAAAATGCAGAGATGTAATTTTCATAATAAAGTAGTAAGTGTCTACATCAGTTTTAAATTACAAGATGTGAGAAAACTCATTTAAAAGACTATTGTTTAATGAATCAGTTAAGAAAAATGGAAATATAGTGGCATCCTCTTGCATTTGAAAAAATGATTAAACTCAGCTGTATTTTGTTTGCTTGTTTATGTGTGTACATATGAGTTTATTTAATTTTGTGAAGTCATGGTGAAAGTGTACATTGTACAGTACCTGATCAATGAAGTAAAATATTTGCACTTTCCATTCTCTTCTTTTGTTTCAGGGGGTAGATCCCACTCTTTGGGCAACACTTTTGTCTCTAATATGGCTTCATGCTCATGGCAAAAATGTTAAAGATGATTGGGAGCTCCTTGCTTCAAAGGCTGTCTCCTGGCTAAAATCCAAGTCAGCAGGTAAGGGCATTAAATACTTCTTATATGACTATTCCTTCAAAAAATTTCAAGCTTTATGTACTTTGTTTTTCTTTCATTTTAGATTTGTTACTAGAAAAAAGCATAAAGCACTGAAAGGGGGAACATCATGAAAATTAAATTCTACATACAAATCCATTCACTGCAGTATCTGTCCTGTCTTATTTCACAAACCTGCCCAGGAAATAGTTCCTATAGTACATGAATATCAGCCGTGTGCTGTAGCCTGTGTTTAATTTGCTCAGTGATATTGCATAAAATCATGAGTCACTGCTGTTTATGCTACAACAGAAGGTTTAGCAATGCTTTGTGGATGCACAATACAAATATTCTGTCCAGAGTATAGTTGTAAAGCAAATGTAGTGTCCAGTACATTTCTCTTTCTGAACAGGTATTTAAAAAAACATCTACATTATGTTAAACAACAGCATCATCTAAACAACTGTAATATTTTTTCTTTGGCACTAGACAAGACTGAATTTCGAATAAAAAGGAAATATGTGGAACCAGGAGTTGCTTTATAAACTGGAGATTATATCACCAGAACCACAAACAGGGTGGGTTAGTCTGAAACACTAAATCAAGACGTACAAAACAATGGACCTTTATACCAGTTTTTGAAGATTAAGTCTGCCCTGCACCCCTTCACAGCCCCACTATTTATATAGTCTAACTGTAAGGCTACATCCCCATGAGAAACTGGCAGCTCTCAATGTTTATGTAAACTTGCTGTTATAAAAGGGAAACTTCCAAGATTCAGTAATCACATTTTAGTATTTCATGCCATGGTATTTAGTGCTCTCTGCACACTAACGAAGGACCTGGCAATAAATGTATTTTCGTATTTTGCCATTGGTGGTATATGCCAAATACATTCTAGAAAAGCGACTATAGTGGCCATGCCAAGAGACACACAATGCTGTGCTACTTTAGCTGTCACTGTACCGCACAAGGAAAGCTGTTGAGATATACAATATTTAAATAAGTAAGGACAGGCAATTGCAGTCAAACATGGATTTGGAAGCAGAATTTCATTTTTATTATATCCCCTTTCATTGCTTACTTTTTCTTCTAATAAACTGGACCATGAAGAACAGCTATTCATGATCAGGTACAAAAATATCAACCAGCTGATTTCACTGTAAAGTATTTTTTTTTCCTCCTTGCAGCTGACCACTAACTGCTACCACCTCCTTTCCTCATTCATTGGGTCTACCAGACTCATCTTAGCATCACTCAAACTCAACTCAACCCATGTCTGGAGCCTATGAGGAGATCAAGGATACTGGTGTAGCATCATACTGCTGCTAGTGATTCTGCCCCATAACTCCTACCACCCTGTGATAGCCCTGTGAACTCTACATTCACTGTCTTTAGGAGATGCTTGTGTACTTCTGCACATGAGCTTAGGCTGCCTGACTGTCTCCTGGATTGGTGCACTAAAGGTGGAGGGGATGGCATAATTGTTAACATCTTTACCTCACAGATACAAGGTACAGAGTTTGAGTCTCACCTCTGATTATTGGCTAGGCTTGTAACAGTCCATGGAATGATAGCCTAGTACTTATTTGAACCAATATTGGCTGCTCATGCCTATCCTCCCCCTGTGGCCCTTTTATTGCCCATGGACTAATCTAACACTCATCATCTGGGGTGTAGTAAATGGCTGTTGTATCCCTTTGCACCACATGGCTGCCCATGTTAACTATTTCTGGAACAAAACTAGGCTTATTTACTTGTAAGTTGAGGGAGAATTCAGATATTTCTCCAACAACACAAACCATTGTGAATAGCTTCTTTTCACAGGGATGCATTTCTTGTAACGTTTTCCTGTTAGGCTACAGTGAATGCCTGCTATAATGAGAAAGGCAGATTCAAAATAAGCTAAAATATACATTTTCTATACTTCAACTGTTTACCTACAGCATTATATGCATCCACTGTGATCTTAGCCACAGAGTATGCAAAAGGTTCCCTTTTATAACCTTTTTGCATTCATTACAATTGTTAGGCACATTCACAACTCAAGAAATGAAGACATCTTTGTTGACTGCCCCTCCCCATTAAATTGTCAATTATCAATATTTTATGCAAGATGAAAATAGAAATATAAAAATACAGACTCATAATTCAGACGTTCTGTACACTGTGCAAAGAGGTATAATTATTTAACTACTAAGGACAGCAGTTATAAAATGACTGTAATTTATGATTGTACTGCATATGCAGAGCTGAATGCTTTAAGAATTCCTCCCTATGCTTATTTTCACCTGAGTACTGCTTCCAGTAACTCTACGTTATACAAACACACACTTAATAAATTGCAGGATGTGCATATTCTCATCATGACTGTTTGGATCATTCTCGTACGGATACTCTAGCACTGTTTTAAGTGTCTGTGCCTCTTGAGGATACGCAAAGCATATGCTGTTGTTAACCTATGCATATAAACTGCTAGAACATTGCACGTATTATGCAATACCAGGATGACAGTTTATTGTAAATATAAATGCATAGCCTAGAAAAGTATAAAACTGGCATACATGTAAGGGTGGTTCCTTTCTGTGCTATCTGTAAATAGCACTGAGTCTAAGACCAGTTTTTGTTCACTGGTAGTGCCCCATGGAATTCAGCATTATTTTTGCTTTGCCTACTATAGCATTGATTGATTGATTGATTGACTGGGTGATCAAGTTCATCTGTTCATTTATTTAAATATTCATTTGCTCATTTATTCTTTTTCTAACTAGACAGCCTTGATGTCTGCCTGAACAGTGGAGAACTTAATAGCAAATAGGAGCTGCCCCAATACACAGCCTTGAAGGACACCACTGGAAACAAACCTTTTAATGGAGACTCTACCATCAGTTCTAATTAGGGGTTCTGTCTGTGAACCAGTTAGCTGTCCAGTGAGTAACATATGGGTTTAATTTTAAAGTGGTTAGTTTGTCTACAATGCCTGAATGCGGGATGTGTCAAAGGCCGTGTTTTGGTCAAGGTATGCAGTGTGTACTGTTTTGTGTCTGTCTAATGCCCCAGTGACTTTTTCAAAGAAGTTAACTAGGCTGAGCAGGAAGGACCTGTCCTTCACAAACACAAACTGGTTCAGTTTGAGGGATTGTAGTTAGGTTGGCAGTATCTTTGTCTATAAGATCTACAGTGATAGATCCAGTTGTCTTACTGAGAAGGATGGTTAGACTTATTTGTCTTTAGTAGCCAGGAGCAGTAGTGGAGCCACCCTTATGAAGGGAGATGACCGCAACAATTCTCCACACCTCTGTGATGAAATAATTTAACAGCTATTCAGAGTCATGAGTGGGTCTGTGAGGAGGCAGTATTTTATTCTTACAATAAAGTATTCTGATGCATTATCAGGCCATCAGGCCTCATGGAATTAGTGTTTTACCTCTGAGAGAGCCTTTAAAACATGTTCAAATGGGATCTTAGAGGGCTGTAGGAATATGGAAGGAATCTAGGAAAAAGGGAGAAGTTTGAAATAAATTTATCTGCTATTATGTTGGCTTGTTGTCCTTAGGGGGTAGAATAAGTTTTACTGTTTTGTACTGAAGTATTCTGATGCATTATCAGGCCATCAGGCCTCATGGAATTAGTGTTTTACCTCTGAGAGAGCCTTTAAAACATGTTCAAATGGGATCTTGGAGGGCTGTAGGAATATGGAAGGAATCTAGGAAAAAGGGAGAAGTTTGAAATAAATTTATCTGCTATTATGTTGGCTTGTTGTCCTTAGGGGGTAGAATAAGTTTTACTGTTTTGTACTGAAGTATTCTGATGCATTATCAGGCCATCAGGCCTCATGGAATTAGTGTTTTACCTCTGAGAGAGCCTTTAAAACATGTTCAAATGGGATCTTAGAGGGCTGTAGGAATATGGAAGGAATCTAGGAAAAAGGGAGAAGTTTGAAATAAATGTATCTGCTATTATGTTGGCTTGTTGTCCTTAGGGGGTAGAATAAGTTTTACTGTTTTGTACTGCATTAAGCACAGTGATCGTCTCCAAAATCGAGAAAAGTTTAAACTTGTTGAGTATATCCCTAGTTTAAGACCAAAACTTAACTGCACTTGGGTATGCTTAACAAAAGCTTGTTAAGGACACAACTGCTGTTAAAATCAGATCTTGTGCTAGGGACTAATAACTGACAAGGCTGACCAGCAAAGAACAGCAGAAGAAGGCAGACCAGATTTTAAAACCTGTTAGCACTTCAGCCTGCCAAATGTGACACAACATAGTTCTACAGAGGGATGCATCATTTCTGCCCGATGTCCATGCAGCTCATCTAAGCCAGATTATGCAGAGTAACCCTGATTTTGCCTCATATATTTTCCTGTTCCTTATAATTTTTTTTATTTTTCCCAATCATAATTCACTTTGTATCAACCTGGTATAATACTGAGCAATGTTTATAAGGTTCCATATTAAGACAGACTTAATTTTATTTCTAAGTTTTTTCTTTAATATTTTAAGTGCAGGCATAGGTTAGTTGGTTTTCAGTTTATTGCTAAGGGAGAAAAGTTTTTTTATTTTTTTTTATTGCTTTATTATATAATTATTTTATACCAGGGGTTCAAGAATAGCGTGTTTCATAAATAAATGTACTATAAATGATTGCCAACAATGTAAGGTTTACCAGTTCTTGTTTCTGAACAACAGCTACTCAACAGCTAAATAAATCATTCTGTTTGTAATTTTTGATTCATAGGTATCGACTTGAAAGAGTGGATTGAGGCTGGCAATGATTTTCTGAAAACAGAGGTAGAACCAGGACAGCTAGGGATCTGAAAAGACACCTGTTCATTCACGCAAAGAGCTGCACTCATTTTGTGACTTCTTATCTTCATGCTTTATAAATGAAATAATGTACTTAATTATAAATGTATGTTTTTAATTCTATAATGGTGCTATTTAATGTAATCATAAATAACTGCATCCAAAGAACTGCTGAACAAAAGTGTAAGCATTTGTACTGATAAAATAATTGCTTGTCATCACTAAAACTGTGAAAAATTCCTCTGATATTTTCATAACCATAGTCAGCACATAAAGAGGAAAGCAGGCGTAACTGTGATTTGCAGTATATTTACAAATATGCAATAGTGAGACTTGCTTTCAAGGCGCTGAATATATCACTTTATTTCAGCTTTTCCTGGTTAGGGGTCACCACAGCAGAACTCTGGTCTGCTAATGATTGGCAGTGGACTTTTACGGTGCCAAGTTACCAACCCGGCCTTCAAAGAAGGCACACCCATTCACGCACACACCTACCTGCATGTCTTTAAATGTCACTCAACTGCAGAGAGGACATGCAGATGCCACACAGAAGGCACTCCAGCCCAGAATCAAACAGGCAAACCTCTTGCTGTGAGGAGACGACACTAACTGCTGCACCACCATGATAATGCAGTAATCCTTAATTCTGAAAATTACGAACTGATACAACACTGTGAAAGATATCCAAAATGCCCAGGTGTCTCCAAAAAGTGACAATAATACTCAGATAACCGTGAAGACTTTATTTCTTACAAAAACACAAACGTTAAGCGCTTTCACCCAGCTAAATTGGGCTTCATCAGAACGTGATAATGACAAAATGCTGGTGCTTAAATACAAAATTTGGCACCAAACATTATTTCTTTAAAAAGACATACACTTAATAAAATGTTCAACAAATAAAATTCATTGTATCTATCAATAGTGCTTGATAACAATTTCATATATTTTGAGGGTGAACACTTCTGTCAAACCAGAGGTGTTGCAATGGGGGCAGCATGTGTCCCCATATTTGCGAACCTGGTCATGTTAGACTGGGAAGACACGGTTCTTTTTCCCAATATGTACTACAAGCATATCAAGCACTACTCAAGATTCCTTGATGACATATATATCCTTTGGGAAGGTAGCACTGATAAATTAGAAGGTTTACTCACTCATGTGAGATTTCTTAATCCAGGACTGTCCCCAGTGCATGGAACTTTATAGCTGAAAATGTTAGCCAGAGTGACAATCTGAAACAGTTCAAGAAAACTCTCTAACCAGCTTTTTAAGGGAAAAACAAAACTGCAGCTGGTCAGAGAAAGTAACTGTATTTAGTTCTAAATATATTAATATTTCCCATCTCTGTTTGTGTCACATAATCTTAAGCAATGAGATAAGTGTAACATAAAACTGCATTTGTGCTGCTTCATAGTTGGATGGAAGGAGCAATAAAAGCGATGTTTTATATACTGTTAAATGTAATAATGCATGTAGGTGTTAATCATGAATCCTTATATTATATGATGCGTCTCATGTACCTACATACTGTTTACACCTTCTGTATACTATGACAAGGTATTGTGTGTTTTTATTTAATGTGCTATGTTGTCTGTGTTTGCCTGAGTAACATGAGACACTTAACACATGTTAAATAAATGAATAAATAAATGAATGAATGAATAAACAAAATAAAACTTGTGGAATTTTAATTACATTATATTAAAATTCTAGTCTATAGCCATGAGCTGAGAGGTGAAAGCATTGTTATACTTAAGTTTTAGGTTTGGTTACAGGTAGCCACAGGGTTTATAATTTTAACATCTGCAAACTCTGAAATGGCTTAATTAAGGGTTTGAGTTTTATCTCCATTAGACTGAACATTGAACAAGGGTACAATGGATCTAAACAGTCTATTGTTTAGTGAAATGCTTCAAATTACTGACTATGAGTTCTAAATGTCCATTTAGGAAGCAGGCCGGTGCTCATACAAAGTAATGTTAGGCATATCTAGATGTCTGATTTTAGCATATAGGGTAAGACTATGCGTTTTCTAACAAGCCTCATCTTATACCATTGGGTTTCATTCCTTCTGTCTCTGTTTGCATACATTGAGAGAGACCAGTGATGCTGACTCAGTCCAGAAACAAGATGCTCATCCCTAATGGCCTTCAATGTCTAGCAAATAACTATGAAAAGTAAATATTGAAGAATGGAGTTCTGTAGCTGACCTTCAATTTACTTGTTAATAACTTTCTCTGGTATCCAAGGTATACCACCCTCCATTTTCAGTATCTGAAGTGAGTGAGTACTGTATTAAGTAACTGGGATTTTTTTGTGCTGAATCTCTAATGTCCCTACTTTCATCACATCATTGAATATTCTGCTGTTAATTAATGGAAAAATACCAACACTTAGTTATTTGAAAGATCGCTCAGGGTTACTTCACACTGTACTCAGGTGTTCTAAAGGAAGCTGAGAACTCCTTTGCAATAACTGTCTTAATGTTACTAGAAAAAAAAGATTTTTGGAATAACAAGCTGACATTTTTGAGGCTAGTATATGCTACAACAAAGTCTAGTGGTGTTATGCTGCCCTGAGACAGTGGGCATGTGTGTATCCAAATACTTGTGATTTATACTGAGACAGGGACAGTTATCCTTGGCCTGGTAAAATATAAGTGAACTTGTGTAAAAGATAATTAAATAAATAAATAAAAAAAATAGAATCCCACTTTCACCCATGGAATGTTCTCCATTCACCCATTGCAGACACTTTTACACTGATGATAATCACATTTGAAATACTGATCAGAGTGTTCAGTTCATCAGTGTCAAAGAGTGAAAATCATTAATCTTTAGCTGCTGTGCCCACTCCTGACCATCCCACTGCTCACTACCACCCCTTCCTTACCAGACAGACATGCATGACTATCCCCTTTCCTAGGTATCACACACACATCTTCGGTCATTAAGAATTTATTACAGGCTGAGGGATGCCAGTATATTTTTGCCATATTTTCTATTGGGTGTTCAAGAAATGTTTCTATAGATTTCACATCTCTCAGTTCAATATTGCTACATATATTGCATAAATACTATATAAGGGGTTCAAAATTGCTACATATATTGCATAAATATTATATAAGGGGTTCAAAATTGCTACATATATTGCATAAATACTATATAAGGGGTTCAAAATTAGGTTCATAGGTTCATACTAGGCTATCTGCCCTAGGACATTTATAAGCCTAGCCAGAATGTGTTTGGCTTTCGCCACCCATTTTAAATAAATTTTACTATGCCCTTTTTCGAGGTTAGTATACTGTGCCTCTGTCTAACAGTGACACAGAAGTGATACCCGGGTTAAACCTATGATCTCCCATCCACTCATCAAGATTCCTCTTGAAGAGAGTCAGTGAGGGACACTGCCTAACTTGGACTGGGATTTTATTCCAGAGTAAAGGGAGCCTCTGGGTTATGAATCTGTCCCTCCTATTTATTTCAGTGCTGAGGTTCAAGTCTCTCGAGCACGTAGCTTGATGGGATTTGGATTTTCTGAGGTGCAGCATGTCCATTAATTCCGGGTTGGACATGGATTTATACGTCAGGCACAGATCGCCCCTGAACAGGCGGTATGCCACTGAGTAGAGCTGGAGTTTCTTTAACCGGGCAGCATATGGCATCTGTTTGAGCCCTTTGATCCTCTTGGTGAGGTACTTTTGGGGTCTTTCCAGTTGCTGCAGGTGTCTGGTAAGGTTCATCCCAAAAGGGGCATTGTACTCAATTATGGGCCTGATGAGGGATGAGTAAAGAGGCACGATGACCTCCCCTGATCTAGATGTGAATCCTTTCATGATTAGGTGGGCTATATAAAATGTTTTTCTAACCACTTTGGCCACGTGGTTGTCAAATGAGAGACTGCTATCAACTTGGGTCCCCAGGTCCCTAATTACTTCTTCTGTACTTAATGGATTACCACCTATGTGGTAATTTGTGGGCACTTTGTTTTTGCCAAAGGGGATGACTATGCACTTTTTGGCATTTAGCGTGAGGCCATGGCTCTGGCACCAGTTGTCTGTTTCTATGAGGCCCTTTTGTAGGATGATTGTGTCGGCTGGAGAGTCAATTATGGCACCTAGTTTGCAGTCATCTGCAAACTTGGTCAGTCACAGTCCTTCCGTGTTGGCCTGTACCTCCGAGAAGTATATACCAAACAAGAGAGGTCCCAGGACTGAGCTTTGTGGGATGTCACTAGTAACTGGCTTGGAGTCTGACATGGCTCCAGCAATTCTAACCATGTGGGTTCTGTCCTTGAGCCAATTTGCAACCCATCTAGTGACATAGGGGTTTATATTTAAGCTGGTGAGCTTATCTATAATGCCTAAGTGGGGTATTGTATCGAAGGCTTTTGCGAGGTCCAGGTAGGCTGTGTGGACCACCTTCCCCTCATCAGTGGCCTTGGTGACTGTTTCAAAGAAATCAACCAGGTTTAAGTGGCAGGATCTGCCCTTAACAAAGCCGAACTGGGTAGGATCCAGTGTCTGTAGGTCCCCAATATCTTTATTTATGAGGTCCATGATGATCCTTTCCATAGCTTTGCAGACCAAGCTAGTCAGGCTTATGGGGCGATAGTTTCCAGGATCCGTTGAGGCACCACCTTTGTGGAGAGGGACCACTGTTGCTGTACACCACTCTTTGTGTACATGTCCTGTAGTAAGGCTCAGATTGAACAGTAGTTTTATGTTTGGGTTTAGCCCTACTTGGAGTTCATGTAGGATGCAGCCCGGGACACCGTCTGGTCCCATTGATGCTGTGTTTTTTGCTTTGGAGAGGGTGGCTCTTACCTGAGCATCTGAGGTGTCGGGGGGGCAGCACTCTGCTGGGATAGATATTTGCCCTTTTGGTGGGGAGGTGGGGGGAGAAGTTTGCGCTGAACCTGTCAGCTAGGATGTTGGCAATGTCTGTGGGTTCGGTGTATTTTTTGTCGTTTTGGACTAATTCTGAGCATATCTGGGAATTCCCACCCAGGTTCCTAACATAACTAAAGAAAGCCTTGTGATTATCCTTAGTGTCCTGTGCAATTTTTCTCTCGAAGCTAGCCTTAGATGATTTTATGAGTGCCCGTAGTTTTTTGCTAATACTGATCAGAGATGCCTTCCCTTTTTGGGATTTTGCTCTATCATTTAGTAGCTTCCTCATTCTATTGTATAGTTTGTTTATGGCTGGGGTCCACCAGACCGGACGTCTGCCTTTGGAGGATTGAGTCTTGGTTTTATTTGGGATTGCATGATCCATGCATTCCTGAAGGTGTTCATAGAATGCATTTATAAAGGATTCTGCGGTCTGGGCCGTATTTTCCACAGGCCCGGGGGCTTTGAAGGATTCCACCTCAGTTTGAGGAGTGTGAAATTTGCTTTAGAGAAGTTTTTCACTGTGGTTTTCTGGGCAGGAGGTGGGGTCGGGATATGAATATTCAGTGAGATTAGTTTATGGTCTGATCTTACCAGTGAGGGATACACTTCTGGTCTGGAGCATAGATTCCCCATGTTGGTGATGATCAGGTCCAGTATGTTTTCCCCTCTTGTGGGAGTGGTAACAAGTTGTTCCATAGCATTTGAGTTTATAAATTCTAGGAACCTTTGGGCTAGGGTGTTGGAGCTAGAGTAATGCTCCCAGTCTATGTTTGGGTAGTTGAAGTCACCCAATATAATTGTGTTTGGAGAGACCTTCATATTTTCCAGTGTTCTCAGGAAGGCCGAGTGGGGTTCCTGGGTTTGGGAAGGTGGTCTGTAGCAGGCTATAAACTGGAAGGCAGTTTTACCCACTGTTAGTTGCACATGGATAGTCTCTGATGCTTCGTGCTGTGCCACCAACCTGGAGGTGTGGGTATCTTTGACAAATATTGATACTCCCCCTCCTTTTGTGGTTCGGTCCAAGTTTTGGGGCCAAAAAGCATGGTATGAGGTATAACCTGGTAGTGCTGGGGTGCTCTTGGGAGACTTGAACCAGGTTTCTGTTACTGCACAGATATCAATGTTCTCCATGCCAAGGAGAGTTTCGAGTGTGTGCATCTTGAGGTTTAGACTTCTGGCGTTGAGTAGCATTACTCTTAGTTTCTTATCCCTTGTGATACCTATGGAGGTGGGTTTGTCTTTTGAGCCTTGCCTAAAAAAGGCACTATGGGGGTAGCAAGAACCTTTGCCAATATCCGAAAGCCCAGGGGTGACAGGTGCAAGCCGTCCCTAGCGAAGCATCGTGGCTTGTCGAGCATGTCATCCCAGGCTGACAGGCATTGGATCCCCTTTGAATGACACCAATATTTAAGCCAATTGTTGAAATTGATCATCTTGTCTTCATATTGTGGCATCATTCTTGGTGAGGGTAAGATGCTACTCAAGGTCAGAGTCATACCGGCCTGGGCCACATGATCAGAGAGCTCCTCTATGTCTCTTTTCATGTAGTCCAGGGAGGTACGTCTCAGGTCATTCACACCAGCATGGACAATGACTGAGTCATATTTGTACTTGCCTTGGAGTGACCTGAGTGCTTGTGTTATGTGGCGGATCCTAGCACCCGACAGGCAGCTCACCGTGACCTTCTCCTTGTTCAGCCTGGTGAGCAGGACGTCAGTGTGCCTGATGATAGTCACCTATTACAAGTGTATCAGGTGTGTTGTTTAGCCTTAAGGGCTGTGACTGTTCGGCACAATATCTTTGTGAGCTATGTGTTGCACGTGTTTTGTTTTGGGGTAGCGGTTGCTTGGGTGTCTGCTTTGGAGGTCTCTGCTGCTTAGGCAGATTTTTATTTAGAGCCTCTGAGTATGTTTTTGTGTGTTTATGTGTTTGGTTTGCTGTCGTGGTAGGTCTATGTGAGACTGGAATTGTAGTGAGTGTGGTTTCCTTCTCCTCCTGACTGGTGTTAGAAAAATCTATACATGCTGCTTAGAAAATATATTTACATACATGCTGCCTAGAAAAATATATTTACAATGTGTGCTGCTTAGGAAGATGTGTATTTAAACATTCAAACATATATAAGTTGTGTGATCAAATATATAGAGAAATGTGTGCTTTAGTTAGGAATAAATGTACTTAAATCCATAATAGAGAACAAAGTTTATGTAATGCATTTAATTCTGTCTTACTAGAATAATAGTAGAAATAAACCTGCATATTATTGCTTGAAGCACAAGCTGCAGTGTAATCAGAAATTTGACCTTGGCAGCTTGCAAACACAGCCTGGCTCATGTCTTTCAAGTAAAGATTATTTTGCAAAGTTAGAAAATAATAAATCTGTTCGCATGTGTATCCTCTTTCCTGCCTCCACCAGGAGAGTAGCCTTGTGCGCACTATCTCTGATAGTGCGCAGCTGGGAACGAGGAAGACAAAGAGAGGCTTAAAGAAGACATACATCTATTGTATTCGAACTAATCAGAGAACCTTGAATTGGCTACATCCTCAGGAGGTCATCGTGACTGACCAGGTGTTTGCAAGGCTGTAACATTCACATGGGAAAAAGACTTTTTGAAAAACACAAATTCAGCACTTTTTATGAATTACTATGATGTAAAGACCCTGTCACTGACCACGCCAGTGAGGTGGGCAAAACTGATAATGACATGTATAAAGTTGGTGTTCATTTCTGAATAAAACTAGTCAAAATTCTATACAACTTTGTGTATGGTTTTTTGCCTCCTAATGTACATTAGAGCTTTAAAATACTTGAGTTCTCCTGCATTATTGTTTGTTATTGATTGACATTGTTTTTAAATAACTCAATGATTTTTACAGTCCGATTCTAACAAATTTATTTAACATTTTGGTCCTTCGGACCGGAATTCCCTTGGTAAGCTGCAGGTCACAGAGTGCATAAGTGCTAATAAATCTGCGCAGGAGAAGCTGCCGAAAAGAATGGTTCTTCTTAAAGTAAAAAGACCTCCGACTGAATTGTTGTGTGTAAAGAGGCTGTCCACTTTCTGATCTGTGGCTGAAAAGCGGAAGACTGGGCCCCAAGGAGAAACAATAAGAGCAGGAGGCTCAGGTAAGAAGAATTTCCCTCTTTGTCTTTGTTTTAGATCAGGGACCAGGTTACACTGTGCTATTGCTAAGGTTTGTGATAGCAGGGAGAGAGAGAGTCGAAGTATTGTATCTTGAGTCATAGATCAGGGAATAACAAAGCAAAGTAAACAGTCATTCTAGACACTACTGTGGATATGGGGAAATAAGATACCACGTGGTACAAAAGAAGGGTTACGTAACAGTCTTTTTAAGACATGGAAAATCAGTGCACTAAGAGATCACGAGATCCGCCCCTAACGGATAATGTAAAGCATATGCAATTACAGTAAGCAGATAATGTGCGATATTTTGCAAAATGTGTTAACAACTATAAATTTGATAGTAAACTAGATAAACTTTCACTAGTTAAACTCCTTAAACAAGCTTTAATCTGATGCAGGGCGTCAGGCAAAAAAAAAAAAAAAAAAAAAAAACAGAAACATTTTTAACAGACAGAATCTCTGAAAAATGAAAACTTAGAGCAGACTGGACTTGCATTAATTAATGCATACAACAGGGAAATGAGACAGTAGATGGATATTATGCTAGATCATTAAAATGCTTAAAAAACAACAATTAAAAAATACATTTTTAAAAGGTTGCATTGCCTCTGTTAGTAGTTTTATTACAAGGCATATGATAAATCACTGAACAAGCAGGCTGCAAGCCTTACTTGAGTATGCTAGATGTACTGAAAGACACTTTAATAGTAAAAAGAAAAAAAAAGGGCACAAGTCTTCACTGCTGAAGACGGAGCTGAAGTATTTGTATTACAGTCAGGTAAAAAGGGCATCTAGCTAGGGACTATAAACAAAATAAGAAAGCAATAACAGAAGATAAAGGAGATGTGGACTGACTATATAATAGTGATAATAACCAAAAATCATCAGGAAAGGTTAATAAACAAAAAGAAAATGTGAATGTAGTAGAGGGAATAGAGGAAGTACAAACAGATGTAAAGAATAAAAATGAAAATACAATTTTAGATTTAGCATTGTTGAGCCTGGAGCTCTACCTAGCAAATACAAAACCAAAAGTAACACTTCTGGTGGAGGGAAGAAAGGTCAAATTCCTGTGTGACTCAGGAGCGTCACGGACTTTGATACACCCTCCAAGTTACCAAAACATTCTAAATCACCTGATTATATATTAGTAAAAGCAGCAAATGGACAGCTATACAGGGAACCACTTTCCCATAATATAGCAATAACTGACCCTGTTTCAGGTATGACTCAAACAAGTAAAATTGTAGTTTCTGCAAAAATATCCAGTAAACTTACTGGGAAAAGACCTTGTGCAGATATTTGGCATAGCAGTAGTTCCTACCATGCAGGGTATGGAAGCACAAAGACAAATGAATGCTCTTGTGGTGTGATCAGAGGGTGAAGCCTATTATTGGTACAGCCAGGACCTAGTTATGATTGGTCCAGGGGCAGTAACCAAAGAACTGATAAACGTAGCCATCAGTAAGGTACCCTCCCTTGACACTGATCAGCAGCACTTGTTACATTGTACTCCATACTACTGTAGCACACCAGGACCTAATAAGGAATATAAGTAAAAATCCTGCTGACAAATTAATATTACAAACTTTATGCTGGGATACTGAGGGAAACAGTGTAGTAAGCTGTTCATTACCTCAGGAGTTCATGAGATTGTATAAGTCCAATAGACTGCCACATGTCAGCTTGACAAAAACAAAAGTGTTAAATGGGCAGACTTAGAAAAAAGGTAACAAAATGGGAAAACAGACTGATTTAAAAATGTCAGGACAAGGGATATAAAAACAAAACTGAATTGGTTGACACAGACACATACAGCTGTACACTTGCAATCTAGTAAGGACAGCTGATTAGCATTTTTATTAAAAGAAAAAAAAAAGGCCTTGTGTAAAATTCCAACAACTCTGTGGTCAACAGGCAAGTTAAATGTAGGGCTTATTCAAGCAGCAGGACCAGTTACAATTACCCCAAAGTCAGCTTTTAGACCACAGAAAAAACAATACATTTTGGGAAAGAATGCAAAAGTAAAAATTAAGCCTATAATAAGCAGCATTACTCAAAAAAAGGAGTACTGGTAGAAACTCCTGATTCACCATGTGATACACCCCTATTTCCTGTTAAAAAAAAGCAAACGGGGAATGGCAGATGGTACAAGATTTATAAGCTGTGAATAATGCAGTAATACCTAAAGCACCTACGGTGCCAGACCCACATACCTTGTTAAATGATTTAAAGCCACAATAGAAGTATTTTACTGTGGTAGAGATAAGCAATGCTTTCTTTTCAATACCTATACATCCTGATAGTCAATATTGGTTTGCATTTACATTTCAGGGTAAAAGGTATACATATACACGACTACCACAGGGATATTGTGAGAGCCCAATAATATTTGCACAAAAAATGGCTAGCAATCTGGCAGGGTCTACCCCACCAGAAAGTAGTCAAATTTTACTTTATGTAAATGACATCTTGCTAGCAGCACCCAGCAGCAGTGCAGGGTGAATACAGTAGCATTGTTAAAATTTTTAGTAATACAAGGACACAAAGTAAACAAGAGTAAGTTACAAACTTTGGGAAAAAAAAACACAGGTTAGATACCTGGAATATGTGATATTCAGTAAAGGTAAAATACTAAATAGTGGGAAAAGAGAAAAGAGGGAAAAAACAGCAATTTTGCAAGCACCCAAACCAACAACTAAAAAGAAATAATGTCTTTTCTTAGGTACAACTAATTTTTGTTGGAACTGGGTACCAAATTATTTCACAATGGAAAACAAAAGCAGAAATGGCTTTCTGCAGGTTGAAGCAGTTAATAGCTTCTTCATTAGTTTTAAGACTTCCAAGTTATCACAAACGTTTTTTAGACCATAGATTGTAAGCAATGGTACATGACATCAGTATTAAAGCAACAACATGGGGATAAGCAATGCCCCATAGCTTACTATTCATTACAGTTAGACCCAGTGGTGCAATCTTTGCCTCACTGTGTACAAGCAGTAGTTTCAGCAGCAATGGCAGTACAGGCTTCAGCCTCAATGGTGTTATTCCACCCTCTCACATTGAGAATGCCTCATGCAGTTGCAATAATTCTGCCACAAGAAAAAGTTGCATACCTTTCTCCTGCTAGACATCTTTCATGTATGACCATACTGCTGAGTCAACCTCATATAAACAGTTAGCTTTACCTAGACAAGATCTTACAGATATGCCCTTGGATAATGCTGAGGTGACATATTACGTGAATGGCTCATGCAGAAGGGGTCCTACAGAAAAAAATCTGGTGGGGTATGCAGTAGTTACAGACACTAAAAATTTAGAAGCACAAACTTTGCCACACAACTTGTATGCTCAAGCAGCAGAACTGGTAATTTTGACAGAAGCATGTATTTTAGTAAAAGGCAAAAAAAGTAAACATATATACTGATAATCAGTATGCTTTTTCTACAGTGCATGTGTTTGCACAATAATAAAAAAAATAGAGGGATGATTACATCCAGTAAAAAACCTATTAATCATGCTAATTTATTTTGGAGCTATTAGAATCTATTCAGTTGCCTACTAAAGTAGCTATTTGTAAATGTGTAGCTCATACAAAACAACAGGATAAGATTTCAAAGGTAATGCACGAGCTGATGCAGCTGCAAAGCAAGCAGCCTCAGACTCAGGAACTTTATTTTTTTATTTAAAAAAATTACAGCCCTTTGAAATTTTAAATTTAGACATGTTAAAAACAATGCAAATGCTTACTACAACAGCAGAAAAACAAAACTGGGTAAAACAAGGTGCAATTTTAAAATGGACTGTACATTTCCAAAGGAAAAAACAATATTACCGTCTAATTTATTTAGAATGCAGCTTTGTTGAGCCATGGGCAGAGCCATGTCTCAACAGGGGGGATGGTACAGTTAGTAAATAAAATATTCCAAACATATGGATACATAAATTATACAATAAAATTTTGTGCAGCTTGTCATACTTGTAACAAGCACCATGCACAAGGAGCATTTAAAACAAGCAAGGGAGTTTCCCTACACCACCATATCCATTCCATACTATTTGTATGGACTTCATAGAGTTAAATAAATGTGAAGGAAAAAATACTGTTTAGTGATCATAGATATGTTTTCAAAATGGGTAGAAGCTTTTCCTTAAGGAATCACTGTGCTTACCACCCACAGTCAGCAGGACTGGTGGAGAGGTACAATGGGATTGTAAAAAACAAGTTAAGAAAGTTGATGAGTAAGACTCAGAAGAATTGGATTTGCTGTTTACCTCTAGCATTGCTGAGCATGAAAACAGTAACAAATGTGAAGGGTTTAATCCCCTTTAAAGTAGTATTTGGAAGGGCATATTATGTGCCTCAGTAAAAAGCTCTCATGCCTGCAGGGCTGGAGGCTGACAGTTCACTAGCTAATTAAATAAAGAAACTGTTATGAATAAATCTGTTTTGCAGTTTAACTCTTTTTCAGACAAAAGAACTTTCAGCTGAATAAAAACTTTGTGACTGATACACAAGGGCAAAATGGCCAAGAGTAAAAAAGACAAAAAAGCAGAGCAACCCAAGAACTATTGCATAATTATTTTAACTATGTATTTGTTAACTATAAGTGTGACAATTTTTCTCTTATTGTGGTTTTTCCCTACACTCAACCACACAAGTGAAAGTGAGAAGACGTGATAAACTGTTTATAGACTGGCATCCAAATTTTAACACGTACCTGGCCATGAAGCAAGTGTATACAGAAACTATGCACATTTCAAATTGCTGAGTTTGTACAGCTATACCAACAAAATATAATAAACTTTAACGTCCTCTGTCCCTCTGGGGATAAAATAAGACTTTGGAAAGTTTTTTTTATACAGAAACTGTGAGATCACAGGACAAAATTGCTTTATTTTTACCTGTTCACACAAAAAGGAATTGTATGTCTCTACAAGAGTAATACCCTCCAGGTGGGCTGGAGTAATGGTAATATAACAATGTCTTATAAATGTTACATTAAAGTCAAAAGTGGGGGTACTGTTTGTAATACTAACCATGATTCATATCTGAGTTCAATGAAAACTACATTAAATGCAGTATGTGACAATCTAGTCTTAACTAAGCAATTGTCTATTAAGAATAGAAAAATGTTTCATGCAGGGATAACACGTATCAGTACCAAAGTAATGATTTTATTTGTGGAAAAAAGGCATATAAATGGTTACCTGAAAATTGGTCCGCAGTTGTTTTTGGGTTATCTGGTTTTAGCAATAAGACATACTGCAGAATTACCTTTGGGTAAAATACGAAACGTAAGGAAAACAGCTCGAGAATCTGAAGGTCCAGTGAAAAAAAAAAAAAAAACCTGTGAATCCAGTTGGTAAAATCGAAGCTGGTTGAAAAGGCCATAATTCAGTGAAAGACAAAAGTAAATTGACTCATATGAACTTGGGCAACAGTGTTATATCCAGGGCAGGAATGCCACCAGCCTATGGAGCAGTCAAATCGATCTGGGAGCTGAGAAAGCTGTCAAAAAGTCATGAGCAATGCAACTTTTTCCACCCTAGAATTGGTGACTAATGAACTAAATGCAATAAAAACTGTTGTGCTACAAAATCGAATGGCTCTTTACTTCACCCTAGCGGCAAGAGGTGGTACACGAAAAAAAAAATGCTGTGCGTACATTCCAGACAACCAACATGAAATCAATGACCACCTAGAGGTAATTCAGCAAGTATCAGCAATGACTAAAACCAGGCCCAAACCCACTGACGGACTTTTTCCAGAATCTGTTTGGGGGGGGTGGGGTTCCATCCTATTAAACATTTAATTGCTATTTGTGTGGGTATACTCCTAATAGGAGCATGTGTTTACTGTGAAATTCCCTGCATGAAAAAATTAATCAAAAATTTGTTGATATATCTGCTACTGAAACTTTTTACCAAAGTGTTGAAATTAAAAGATTAATTTCAAATGATGCTTTTTCTGAAATATAAAACCAATGACTTACTTAGCTGAAAGCCCTTGAAAGGGAAAGGCTAAGGAATAAAATGATACTGTTTATGTTTCAAATAGCATTAAATGCATTAACAGGAGGGAGAATGTTAGAAAAATCTATACATGCTGCTTAGAAAATATATTTACATACATGCTGCCTAGAAAAATATATTTACAATGTGTGCTGCTTAGGAAGATGTGTATTTAAACATTCAAACATATATAAGTTGTGTGATCAAATATATAGAGAAATGTGTGCTTTAGTTAGGAATAAATGTACTTAAATCCATAATAGAGAACAAAGTTTATGTAATGCATTTAATTCTGTCTTACTAGAATAATAGTAGAAATAAACCTGCATATTATTGCTTGAAGCACAAGCTGCAGTGTAATCAGAAATTTGACCTTGGCAGCTTGCAAACACAGCCTGGCTCATGTCTTTCAAGTAAAGATTATTTTGCAAAGTTAGAAAATAATAAATCTGTTCGCATGTGTATCCTCTTTCCTGCCTCCACCAGGAGAGTAGCCTTGTCACTATCTCTGATAGTGCGCAGCTGGGAAACGAGGCAGACAAAGAGAGGCTTAAAGAAGACATACATCTATTGTATTCGAACTAATCAGAGAACCTTGAATTGGCTACATCCTCAGGAGGTCATCGTGACTGACCAGGTGTTTGCAAGGCTGTAACATTCACATGGGAAAAAGACTTTTTGAAAAACACAAATTCAGCACTTTTTATGAATTACTATGATGTAAAGACCCTGTCACTGACCACGCCAGTGAGGTGGGCAAAACTGATAATGACATGTATAAAGTTGGTGTTCATTTCTGAATAAAACTAGTCAAAATTCTATACAACTTTGTGTATGGTTTTTTGCCTCCTAATGTACATTAGAGCTTTAAAATACTTGAGTTCTCCTGCATTATTGTTTGTTATTGATTGACATTGTTTTTAAATAACTCAATGATTTTTACAGTCCGATTCTAACAAATTTATTTAACACTGGTTATGCCAGTACTGAGTTGAGAGAGCTTAGCCTCCAGTTTGGCTATATGGATGCATCTCTCACATGTGTTGGAATTTGTTGGGAGGAGGAGAGGGTTGTCTGTGTACATGAGGCAGTTGTAACATTGCCTCAAGATTCCCAGATTCACCAGCTGGACCAGAGAGGAGATTGACAACTGACCTTTGGACATGCTAGAATAGTATTGGGAATTCCTTTATAATTGAAAAAAAGGGCCAATGGGGAACAATGTACTCAAGGGGAGTTTGTGAGGGTGTAGTGCTTTTAATTTTTTAGTACTGACTTATATAATTGCTTTAGTGAGCAAGTGCCAGGTAACTTAAATGCAATGTGTTATAGGTAACTTAAATTGCTACATATACTACATAAATACTATATAAGGGGTAAATGCAGTTTACCGGAAGCGATAATATCTAATGTCATACTAATCAGTTACTAATTTATGTTAAATGCATGTAGGCACCAACATCCCATCACAGACAACTCAGATGCTGTCAGCAGGACCACAGAGATAGCAAAACGATAGCAAGTGGGGGAATTTTAGAAGCTGTTACATGTACTAACAGACAGCTTAATGGTGAAGTAGAGGATTAGGGAATATAATGATTATCTGTGAGACAGAACAAACAAGAAAGGCTTGAGACTGGTTGGGGGATTTGGAGTGACATAGCAGAGAGACAAACTGCATATAAGGGATAGGTTCTGTCTTAGCCCACATGGGACAGTGATGTATACCACTGCAAATGTATCTTTAAAATAAAACAGAAGGGTGGTGGGAATGTTACAGTATCAGAAAAGGGGGTATATACAGAGCCACAACTGGGTCAGGGCAAAGTGGGCAACGGCCCTGGGTACAAGCTTTTAGGAGGCATGATCAGCAGGTGCAGTTGGGGCAGGAAGTGCAATGCTGACATTAGTTTGAGTCCTGATTCTGCATTTATGGCTTGACTGAAGTCTGACATAACTGTGTGTGTGTGTGACAGTAATTGTAACAAACTGCATGTTGCATTTTTGCTACAGTTGAGATTTTGTTTGCTTTTTTATTTGTTTAATTCTTTATTTATTTCACTCTTCAGTTTTGAGAATAGCTTTTTTTTTGACTCCTCAGCTTTGAGGTGTTGGGTTGCCAGTGCAGGTATCTGCAGAGGGTACCAGATGCACATTCAGGTAGCATGTAGGAGGTAAAAAGAGAAGTAGAACACAGAGAAAGAAACAGTGGTGACAATCCGTGAGTTCGGGCAGTGTTACTCTGCAGTGATTAAATTTTCCTCTCTTTAACCATTCCCGCATCAGATCCTGATCCACATGAGCTGTTCCAGGAGTTTTGTGTACTTGCAACTATATTTATGCATTTTCCACATTTCTTGCCTTCTCATCTGATTCTTCACCTTATATTCTTTCTTTTGTTTTTGCACATTCAGTTGCTGCCTGATCTTTGTCTACTTCTGGTTTGATTTTCATTCCTGCTTGACACTGATATGCTTCTGCTAAACTAAGCAGGGAAGTCATCTTAGACTTGTTCTCCTTATGTTTTAAAACTTTCATTATGTTTTTGTCATGTGAGGTCAGCAGATATGTATGCAGTCCTATAATTGCAGATCTATATGTATAATCAGTTTCTAGGAGGCCCATACCTCAGTCAGAATCATTTGATAACCATGAAACATTTTTCCTGTTTTTCTATCCATCTAATTCAGTACCTTGTGGGGCCAGTCAATCACCCATAAAGTGTAAGCTAGAACAGGAAGAACAAATTAGTTTTTAGCCTGGCTTTACTCCTAGATGACAGAGCTGTTTTCGGTATTAATTTTACTCTTCAAAAATATTCTAGGTTTTATTCACATTTTTTCATGTTTTATTGTTGATCCTTTTTCAGTCCCCAAATATTTATACACTCCATCCTGATCAAGTTCCTGTCCCAGACTGATATGCAACTTTCCTACTTTAAGGGTTGTTTTTGCATTTTTATTTAGACCAAATTGCATTCTTGTATCATCTGAGATAGTTTTGACCACTTGCATTTCTGCGTCCAGTTCCTCATCTGATGAATTATATAGTTTTAAATCATCCAGAAAAAGAACATGAGAAGTCTGTAGGCTTTGTTGTTTTCTGGGATACAAATTGTAACCATGACTGTTACAAGGCGATTGACAAGTTACAGCTCTTGGAACTGTACCACTGAATTGCAACCTTATCCACTTTTCACATAACCAACAGTAGAGAAGTCATCTCAGACATATCTGAGGGCACAGATAACACAAGGAACCTCTTAGCTGATAATAGAGTACGATAGGTGTGGATAGAAGGGGGGGTGGTCTGGATCATGAGTCGGAAAACTTGAACAAGCAGGTGGAAAGATGGCAGGTTTAGCATAGCTAAATGCAAGGTACTACACTTGGACAACAAAAGTCATGGTGTGAAGTTGAACTGATGTGAACAAAGCAGATGAAAGTTCTCAAGAAATTAATCACACCTAGATTGGACCAGCAGGAGCAGATTGAAAGGTTAAGTGCAGCAGCAAATATAATTATTGGTGTAGCTGATGACAGAGGCCCTTGAAACAAAGGACTACTGCTTTCAGTCTGCAAGGACTGAAACAAACCACACCTTAGACTACTGTGTACAGTTTTGAAGACCACATAAGGAAAGTGCCTTTGGGCTGTTGTAACAAATCCTGAAGATAGCCACCTGTAATATCTACAGGAAGTAGGGGTAAAGAATATGACTGCAGGCTCAAGGAAATAGATACCTTACAACTTGATACCATATGAGATGGGGGGACATTATACTGGTGCACAAGATCATGTCAGGGTCATACTGTTCAGGAAGTAATGTGATGGAAGAAGGAAGCACAAGTCTAGAAAAAAGAAGTGCGGGAAGTAGAAGTAGGGAACACAAGCAGTGGGACTTCCTGAATCTCTGAAAGTACTTCAGAAAGTGTGCTGTAATTGCATGGAATGGATAAGCTGAAATGGCGGTGGACAGGGAATCTACATGAGGCTGTAAGAAGCACAGTAGTACACAGCAGACTGTAACTTCCCCTTTCCTTTTTATCCTCGAATTAAATACCAAGTACTGCTACAAATGTTTTACTGTATGAACAACGTATGTACAGAGGGAGGGTGATAGTAACGGAAAATATGTATGAGAGGAAGAATATTAACTGCTTTTAAATGAAAGACTGGATAGGCTCCTGCCATCATGTAAATGTAGCGTAATGTCCTGCAAATGAGAGTGTGCCATAATCATGAAGTCATATGATGTACAAGTCCCAGATTACACATACATATCTAACAACAATATTATCAAGGTACACTGTCCATTTCCATATCTTAAATGCATGCTGTGATAAAAATGGTGGCTAGTTTGTACATGGCACTGCCTTAGTAAGACCCTTTTACTGATTTTCATGTAAACTATGTTTTTGAGCCCATGGAGCAGAGATACAAAGTTATGCACTAACATTAATATTGCCGTGCTTCTTGTCTGTCTGTACTTCATGAAGGCTACCATGGGTGGATGCTACTGTGGAGCAGCTTACTTACAGAGAGATAATGAAGAATTTTAAAGTTATTAATTCACTTAAATTTCATCAAGTATGACGATGAGAACTTATTATATAACTACACAGAAAAAGTGTCCAGCACCTGTGTGGGATTGTAACTATGCATTCATTTGGAAGCCATATGATCACTCCTTTGTTATATTTTTCACACATTGCTTCATCCTGGGCATAACTACAGTACTTTTTGATTACTGTACTATTACTGTTACTCTCTTTTCTACTATTCTAATAAGCCTATGGTTTGGGATTGTTTATTAAGATTTATTTTATGGCAGTGCTACCACAGTAATTTTATTTTACTACACTCTTACAGTTATTGCCATTGTAAAATTGTTAGATAACTAGAATGTTTAAGATCATGCATTAAGATTTTTTACAATGGTGTTAAATAATGAGTATGCCCTATGATTCATTCTGCTACAGATATCAGTATTGTATCTGTAGACATGTTTTTCAGACAGTGAAATACCTCTACTGGCACTTGCTGTTTAATACCAGGATAAAAGTGTAGGACAGTTGTACTCTGTTGTATACCGCTGTGTTTCTTATTACATATGGAGGTGTACCTTATGTTTCTTACATTCTGTGTGGTTTGTGGACACACACAAGGTGTTGGTAATTCAGAGACAAGAGCTGCACAATTAGATTTTACATAGTATTCTTTCCCATTACCCATTGCATGGCCAGTGTCAAGTAGCAGACAGTGGAAACAGCTGGACAGTTTTGGTGTCCAAGAAAATGCAGTTCTCCTGCAGGCTCTGATGCAACTTAATGTTATTTTAGTGAACAAGGGTGATGCAGCCCAGGAACAGCCTAATTACTTGTGAAAGGAAGCACTACTGCAGCTCACTGCAGTGGTTAGCCATGGCAGGCATGCTCACAGTGCTGTCATAGGGTCACTGATATTGTTCATGGATGTGAAAAGACAGTGGATATTAGTGCAGCACTGAATACCACAAATGGGGGTGGTGTACCTCTTAGGCAGCTTGCAGACATCAAGGCATTTTTGTATATCCCTATCAGGATCTGATGGTGACTTTAATGTTTGTTCTGTTTGGGGTTATGAGGTCCCAGGATGAAGTGTACCCTATCTGTGTTTAGGTGTCCTATATCCAGTGTTTCCATTCTATGTATATCAGGGTTAGAGGCTGGTCATGAGTTTAGCCTAAATAAGCACACATTATTTTTGGTCTTGCATTGCAGTCAGCTTTATCTCAGATTTTCTTCAAATGGTGTCTTATTGATTATTGTTAATGTCAGTATTGCAAGTATGTTTTCACAGGTACCACTGCAGATGAAAATTCGGTGGGCAGTGGACATGTGTCTGATGTGGATGCTACTCATGTGTCTGATGTTGCTGCCTGTATGTAAGCATATTACACTTGGTTAGACAAATACAGAGGGCAGGATTCACGATGGCTTGCACGGAGTCTAAAAGTAGTGTAAGACTCCATGCAGCCATCACGATCCAGGAACAGCCTGAATATGCGTGTAAGAGAGCACCTAAAACGGCTCTTACACAGACAGGGCATGGATATGCTAATTACCTCACTTGCAGCCGAAAGGCATGCAAATGAGGTAATTTCGTGATCCAGGAAGCAGAAACCTGCCCGTGTAAGAGCCGTGTTATCTACAGAAATGTACTCAGTTGATAACTGAGTACCGTTCTGCAAATAACACAATGGAGCCTTGTCAGCTCCAAATAAAGGTTGCAAATGTCCCAGGCAGCATGCCAATGGCCAAATATGTGGCCACTGGCAACGTACCCCGATGCAAACATAAAATAAAAATGTTTTTTTTTTCGGCGATTGCCGATGTTTAAACATAGCGCAGCGCCGCTCAAACGGGCTGCGCTATAAAAAAACAGAAAAGTAAGTGGGTTTATGCAAAGCATGAATTTGCAATGGAAGGGAATAGCAGGCTAAAACAACATGGCCACAGAGTAGGGGTTGCTAAGGGGGGAAGCTGAGTGTAAGACATGTAACTAAGCATTAGTAGGCAATCCTATGTAAATGAGTGGTAGGATAGTGAATCGTACTGTTACATTGGAAATGAGCACATTCCGTGCAGTGTAGGAGTAGGATAATGGGGAGTAACAGAGTAGGAGATAGGTGACATCACAGGGGGGAATGTATGAAAGGAATGCAGCTCATTGGAGCACAGTGGCATGTGAAAGCTGTCAGTCACACATCATGGAAAGAGGAGTGTCAACAAGTAGGCATGGGAAAGCCAAGAAATGGAAGGTGTACACTATGGATAACACCAAAGTTTCTTGCAGGGCGTGCATGCGCGCACTGGTAGGCACGTGTAGGCGTGAGTGCACGCGTTTAAGGCAGAATAAGCATGTAGGAGCCTGTTTAAACACCTGTATGCTTGTTTGTGCTGGTGTGCACGCGTTTTAACCCGAATAAGCAGATTCTAGTCCATCTAAGCATGTGTGCGCACGTGTTAGCCACTGTGAGCGTGTTTTTGCTGGTATGCGCGTCGCTCCCCCCTGAGGAAACAGAAGGGAAAAAGGAAGCATGGGAAATAGTAGGAAGCTAGCAGGGATTACTGGCAGATCTAGCAGGTGAAAACAGTCAGAAGAAGGCAATTACACAGGCAGAACAGTAGCCCAGCCCAGCACTTAAAACTCTGCAAACAACAGTGCAGAATGTTTCTCTCAAGAGACACTGCAACAGAGGAGTAAGCTATTAGAAGTGAAAACTGAAAAAGCTTCACTCAGACCAAAAATGCTAGGGGCTGCCATAGCTGTTATAAGGAGAGACATGCAACTTGCTGAGGGTGGTGGCTATGGAAATGCTGCTGGACAACCCACAGTGAGGAGACGGAGAAGAGTGTACAGGCCCAGGGTCACCTACCAGGGGTTACATGAGCTGGAGATAGTGGAGCGCTATAGAGTGGACAGAGACCTCCTGCAGCAAATTGTTGAGCTGTGCAGGCCACGCCTCACACACAGAACCAACAGAGGGGAACCCATCCCAGTGGAAACCAAGGTATGTGTTGGCCTAAGAATACTAGCAACAGGTACCTTCCAGAGACCAACTGGTGATATGATGGGGATATCACAGGCATCAGCATCCAGGGTACTGCACCAGTTCCTGGATGCCATGTCAGCGATCTTGTATATTTCCCCAATTCCCGTGAGGTATTGGCCAGCAATATGTGTCTCTTCCAGCAAATAGCGGAATACCCTGAGGTAGTGGGTGCAATAGACTGCACGCATATATGCATCAAAGCACCAGCCGGTGAGTGGGGTAGGGCCTACATTAACCGCAAGGGCTTCCCCTCCATCAACTGCCAGGTCGTATGTGATGCCCAGGGCATAATAATGAATGTGTGTGCTGGCTGCCCTGGAAGCTACCATGATTCCCATATCTGGCATCTGACGCAGCTGTACCAGACATTTGCCAATGGGGACATCCCACATGGTCACTTAGTGGGGGATGCTGGCTATGCACTGGAGCCGTGGCTGATGACACCCATCAGAAATGCACACACACCTGAACAAGAACGCTATAATGAGGCACACGCACAAACACGAAATGTAATCAAGCGTGTGTTTCAGCTGCTCAAGTCATGGTTCCGGTGCCTGGACACATCTGGTGGAGGCTTGCAGTACTCACCAACTACATGTACCCAAATTGTCATGGTGTGTGCTATGCTACATAATATGATTCTGCGAAAACAGCTGCAGCAGGACCAGCATAGGGCTGGGCCAAACAGCCCCCCACCATTGCCAAGCCAATCACAGGCAGAGCGTGACTCGGAGGAGGAACAACCTGAGCCTGCCCCAGTAGGCAGAAGCAGGCGTGCCCAGTATGCCTTGGCCTTGGCAAAGAGGCAACGCATAGCACATACACTGGCTCAGTAGGAACCCTGGAAATGATACCTCTCTCTGACTCACACATATAGTAAAAGGGATGCCTAAGTTGACACAACCTGCTTTCAAACATGTGCAGGGAGTGTAGTATGTGCATCCAACATAGACAGCCCTGCAGCACCACCTGAGGCATGATTGCCATGTGTTAAGCAATGTAACACCATGTAGTATATGCAAACCTGATGACCCTGACTAACATCCTACCCTCACCAAGCATGATGCCACAATATGAGGACGAGATGATCAATTACAATAATTGACTTAAGTATTGCTGTTAGTCAAAGGGGATCCAATGCGTGCCAGCCTGGGATGACATGCTGAGCAAGACACGATACTCCACCTGCTAGGGATGGCGTGCACCTATCAGTCCTGGCCTTTTGGATACTGGCAAAGGCTGTTGTCACCCCCACCGTGCCTTGAATAGGTAAGGCTCAAAACACAAACCCACCTCCATAGGTATCACAAGGCATAACAACCTAGACGTAATGCTACCCAATGCCAGAAGTCTAAACTGCAAGATGCATGCAGTCTAAACTCCCCTCAGCATGGAGAATGTTGATATCTGTTCTGTAACAGAACACTGGGTCAAGGCTCACAAGAGCACCCTAACACTACCAGGTTACACCTCATACCGTGCTTTACAGCCCCAAAACATGGAACAAACTACAAAAGGAGGGTGACTAGCAATAATTGTCAAGGATAACCACACTGCCATGTTGGTACCACAACAAGAAGCAGCATGGACTATCCATGGTCAAGTAACAGTGGCTAAAACTGCCTCCCAGTTTGTAGCCTGCTACAGACTACCCTGCTAACGCCAGGAACTGCACTTGGCCTATGTTGGAACACATGGAAATATCAAGCTCTCCAAACAACATTATATTGGGTGACTGAAAATACTCAAACATAGACTGGGAGCATTATTCCAGCTCCAACACCCTAGGCCAAAGGTTCCTAGAATCCATAAACCAAAATGCTCAGGAACAACGTACCACTCCCACAAGAGGGGTAAGCATACTGGATGTGATAATCAGCAACATGGGTACTCTATGGCCAGATGAGAAGTGTATCCCTCACTGGTAAGATCAGACCGTAGAGTAATCACACTGGATATTCACATCCTGACCACAGTCCCTGGCCAGAAACCCACAGTGAAAAACATGTGTAAAGGAAATGTTGCACTCCTCCAAACTGATGTGGAATCCATTAAAGGCCCTGTGCCTGTGGAAAATATGGGTCACACCTCAGAACCCTTTATAAATGCATTCTATGAACACTTTCAGGAATGCATGGATTATGCAATCCCAAATAAAACCAAGACCCAATTCCAGACATGCAGGCATCTGGCATGGTGGACCCCAGCCATTACCAAACCATGCAAGAGAATGAGGAAGCTACTACATGATAGAGCAAACCCAAAAAGGGAAGTAATCTCTGATCAGTATTATGGCAATAAAATATGGCCACTCATAAAATCCACTAAGGCCAGCTACAACATGTTGAATCTGTGAATCTTGAGGCAATGTTACACCTGCCCATGTACACAGACAACCCCCTCCTCCCCCCAAGAAATACAAATATATGTGAGAGATGCAACCATTTATCCAAACTGGAGGCTGAGCTCTCAACTCAGTACTGTCAAAACTAGTCAGGAGGAGAAGGTAACCACACACACCACAAACCCAGTCTCACATAGACCTATCACAACTGCAAACCAAAGACATAAACATACAAAAACATTCCTGGAGGCTCTAATTAAAAATCCACCAAATCAACAGAGGCCTCCAAAGCAGACACCCAAGCAACCACTACCTCCAAACATAGCACATGCAACACATAGTACACAAAGTCGGTGTGCCAAACAGTCACCGCCCGTAAGGACAAACAACATGCCTGATACACTTGTAATAGGTGAATCCATAGTCAGACACACTGATGTCCCGCTCACCAGACTGAACAAGGAAAAGGGTACAGTAAGCTGCCTGTAGGCTGCTACAATCCGCCACATAACACAAGCACACAGGTCACTCCAAAGCAAGTACAAATATGACTCAATCATTGTCCATGCTGGTGTGAATGACCTGAGACGTACCTCCCTGGACTACATGAAAAGAGACATAGAGGAGCTCTCCGATTATGTAGGCCAGGCCGGTATGACTCTGACCCTGAGCAGCATCCTACCTTCACCAAGAATGATGCCACAGTACAAACACAGAATGATCAGCTTTAACAATTGGCTCAATTACTGGTGTCATTTCAAGGGGATCCAATGTCTATCTGCTTGGGATGTCATGCTTGACAAGCCACGCTGCTTTGCCAGGGATGGCTTGCACCTGTCACCCCTGAGCGTCTGGATATTGGCTAAGGCTCTTGCCACCTCCATAGTGCCTTTTGTAGGCAAGGCTGAAAAGATAAACCCACCTCCCTAGAAAACATAAGTGGAAAAAACATAAGGGTAATGCTGCTCAATGCCAGAAGTCTAAACCTCAAGATGCATGCTCTCGAGGCCCTCCCCAATATGGAGAACATTGATGTCTGTGCAGTGACGGAAACCTGCATCAAGGCTCCTGAGAGCACCCCAGCACTACCAGGTTATACCTCATATCATGCTTTTCGGACCCAAAACCTGGACCAAACTACAAAAGGAGGGGGGGTATCCATATTCAGCAAATATACCCACACGTCCAGGTTACTGACAATGCACGAAGCATCAGAGACCATCCATGTGCAACTAACCATAGGCAAAACTGCTGTACAGTTTGTAGCATGCTACAGACCACCCTCTCAAACCCAGGAACCCCACTCAGCCTTCCTGAAGACACTGGAGAGTATGAATGTCTCTCCAAATACCAAACAAGGTACTCACAAATTACCACATAGGTAGTAATCCATTACGTATGGAAGAAGTAATCAGGGACCTAGGGACACAAGTGGACAGTAACCTCTCATGTGACACTCACATTGCCAACGTGGCTAGGAAGACCTTCTATATTGGCCACCTTATCATGAAAGGATTCACATCTACCTCAAGAGAGGTCATTGTGCCCCTATACTCTTCTCTTATCAGGCCCATAATTGAGTACAATGCCCCATTTGGGATGTACCTTACCAGACACCTGCAGCAGTTAGAAAGACCGCAAAAGTACCTCACCAAGAGGATAAAGGGTCTCAAATATTTGTCATATGCTGCCTGGCTGAAGACACCCCAGCTGTATACAGTCACATACTGCCTACTCAGAGGCGATGTATGCCCGATGTACAAGGCCATGTCCAATACAGAATTAATGGACATGCTCCACCACAGAAAATCCAAATCCATCACAGCCGCGAGAGTGAGAGATGTCAACCTCAACACATAAATAAATAGGATGTGCTGGAGGGACAGATTCATAACCCAGAGCCTCCCTGCACTCTGGAACAGAATCCCAGTCCATGTTAGGCAGAGCCCCTCACTGACTCTCTTCAATAGGAATCCTGCCAAGTGGATGGGAGATCGTAGATTTACACTGGGGGTCATCACTGTGTCACGTCTAGACAGAGGCACAGTAAAGTAAAACCTAAATGGGCATAATATTCACATAGCAAGGGTTGGCGAAAGCCACACACACTCTGGCTAGGCTTATAAATGCCCTAGGGCAGATAGCCTAGTATGAACCTATGAACATACAAATTGTACAGGACACTAAGGATAATCACAAGGCTTTCTTAACTGATGGTAGGAACCTTGTTGGGAATTCACAGATATGCTCTGAATTACTCAAATATTACAAACAATACACCAAACCCACACACATTGCCAACATCCAACCTGACAGGTTCAGTGCAACCCCCCCCCCCCAAAAATGCCAAATATCTATCCCAGCAGAGTGCTGTCCCCCTGACATTGCAGATGATGAGGTAACAGCCAGCATCTTCAAAGCAAAACACACAGCATCAATGGTATGAGATGGTGTCCTGGGCTGTGTCCAACATGAACTCCAAGAATAATGGAAAGCCAAATAACACTACTGCTCAATTTCAGCCTTACCACAGGATATATACCCAAAGAGCAGTGTACAGCAACAGTGGTCCCTCTCCACAAAGGTGGGGCCTGAATGGATACTGCAAACTATAACCCCAGAATCCTGACAAGCTTGGTCTGCAAAGCTATGGAAAGGATCATCATGGACCTCAGAAATAAAGATATTGGGGACCTACAGACACTGGACCCTACCCAGCGTGGCTTTCTTAAGGGCAAATCCTGCCCCTTAAACATGTTTGACTCATTTGAAACAGTCGTCAAGGCCATTGATGAGGGGGGTGTGGTCCACACAGCCTATCTGGACCTTGCAAAAGCCTTCCATACAATACCCCACGTGTTCATTATAGATAAGCTCACCAGCTT
Source organism: Protopterus annectens (assembly GCF_019279795.1). Lineage (NCBI taxonomy): Eukaryota > Metazoa > Chordata > Ceratodontiformes > Protopteridae > Protopterus > Protopterus annectens. The sequence continues at coordinate 1,875,070,636 of NC_056741.1, read as the reverse complement.
AAATATAAACCCCTATGTCAGTAGATGGGTTGCAAACCAACCCAAGGACAAAACTGACATGGTCAGAAATGCTGCAGCCATGTCAGACTACAAACCAGCTACAACTGGCATCCCACAAGGCTCGGTCCTGGGACCCCCCCTTGTTTGGTATATATTTCCCATAGGTACAGGCCAACATGGAAGGACTGTGTCTGAACAAGTTTGCAGAGGACTACAAACTGGGCACCATATCTGACCCTCCAGCTGACACAAGCATCCTACAAAAGGGCCATATAGAAACAGACAACTGGTGCCAGAGCCATGTCATCAAGCTAATTGCAGAAAAGTGTATAGTCATCCCCTGTAGATAAACAGTAAGTGCCCACCAATTACCACATAGGTGTTAACCCATTAAGTACTTTAGAAGTAATAAGAGACCTGGGGACACAAGTTGATAGATATCTTGCATTTGACAACCATGTGGCTGTAGTGGTTACAGAAACGTACCATATACCCACCTAATCATGAAGATAGTCAGATCTAGATCAGGGTAGGTCATCGTGCCTCTTCAGTCATCCTTCATCAGCCTCACAATTGAGTACAATGGCCCCTGTGGGATGTATCTCAGCAGACACCTCCATCAACTGGAAAGACCCCAAAAGTAACTCACCAGGAGAATCAAAGAGCTCGAACAGATGCCATGTGTTGCCTGATTAAACAAACTTCAGCTCCACACAGTGCCATACTGCCTGTCCAGAGGCAATCTGTGCCTCATGTATAAAGCCATGTCCAAGCTGGAATAAATGAACATGCTGCACCTTGTACAATCTGAATGCCAGTGAGCTATGCACATGAGAGACCTGAACCCCAGCACTGACATACATAGGACATGCTGTAGTGATTGATCCATAACCCAGAAGCTCCCTCCACTCGAGTAAACTCCCAGTACAGGTTAGCCAGAGAGTCCCTCATTGACTCTTCTCAAGAGGAATCTTGATGAGTGGATGGGAGATGGTAGGTTTACCCTGGGTATCACTGTTATGTCACGGGTAGACAGAGGCACAGTATACTAACCTTGAAATATGCCTTGGCAAAATCCAGTTACAATGTGTGTTGAAGGACAAACACACTCTCTGACTAGCATTAGAAATGGCCTAGGGCACATAGCTAGTGTTTGTCAATGTCCACCCAAGTTGCGGAATACACTACCAATGTTGGACAAGCCTGGTTTAAGTAGTCCATATCTGAACAAAGTGCAACATGGTCATATGTGCATAACTGGCCCTTAACCAGTCTGGTGTGCTCACTATGAATATTTAAAGCAGTGATAGGACTGAAACCCAGGATACTGTCCACCACAGTGAAAGTACTGAACCAGTACACTATACGATATTACAGTGTTTGGTCAGTATGAAAGGATGTTGACAACTGTATGCAAATTATCCCATGGAAACCCTGCAGGCACAGTATAATCCCTGTTGGGTTCAGACACAAAGCAGTTGTACAGTAAGTACACAACATGACTCCCAACACACAACTATAAGTGTGAAATATTGTTGAAGTTCACACACAACCACAAATGTGGTGGACTGCAGATTTCAACATATGGAAAGCTCACACTGGGCATGCTTGCACACTTTGATAAATGAGACATATGTCAGGCAACAAGCCATGGAAAGCCTGAACTGGGCATGCTCACACACTTAGGCCATGCCTCAGTTTAGCAGTTGGCCACACATATCTGGTATTTGTATGTGTTAATCCAGGAACCTCCCACAATACAGCAATCTGCCCAGTGCACACAGTTAAATGACTACAGAGACATAAGTTAAATAGTGGATCCCTCTCATATTCAAACATCTTCCACAGATACACAAGTTGTTCATAGAAACAGGGAAAGCTATGGCAATAAAGACCTGCAAACAGTTTATCAGCAACAAATATTGTGCATCTGAAAATTAAACATATGGGTGTAGAGGTCAATACTAGGCTGTTTGCCCTAGGGAATACAAGCTTAGCCAGAGTGTGCTTAGTGTCTGCCTCCCCAATACAGTAGGCTACTGTGCCTCTGTAAAGTAGGTCACAGAAGGCTAGTGTGCTCTGCCTCCGTCAAGCAGGGACACAGTGGAGATCCCAGGGGTTGAATTTGCAATGTCACTTCCATGTGGCTGGTGTTTGCTGGAAGAGGGTTGGCAAGGACTTATAACAGTAATTGGGTGTCAATTACAGACTGATGGGGAGCCTTATCTGCAGTGTCTGGACAATTTCCCTGTCAACACTTTGACGTGATGATTTTGAGGGATTGAAGTGTCATGCCAATACTGTTCAGAGACGTCCTCCCTCTGTGGGATATTGCTCTGTAATGTATTAGCTCCCTCATTCTGTTGTACAGCTTATATATAGCTGGTGTATACCAGACAGGTCTCCTGTTGTGGAGGTGTCTTGGGTTTATTTGGGATAGCATGATCAATGCAAACCTTCCAGATGCTCATAGAATGCAATTGTCAAGGATTATGCAGAGTGGCCTGTATAATTCCCCAGCATGGGTCCTTTGAAGTCTTCCACCCCAGTCTTCACAAGTGCAAAGTCTGCTTTTGATAAATACTTTGTTTGCAGTGACTTCCTTGCCTGGAGGTGGGGATGGGATATGGATGTCCAGGGAAAGTTGGGTATGGTCAGATATTAACAATGGTGGTCTACCTCTGGTGTGGAACATAGCGTCCCCATGTTGCAGATGGTCAGGTCCAATATGTATTCCCCCTTGTGGCTGTGGTGAGTGGTCCTGCCATAGCACATGAATTCACAAATTGTAGTGGCTGTAGGGTGATGTTGGTGAGGCCTGAGTAGTTCCCCCACACAATATACCTGTACCTGACGTTAACCACTGTAATGGTGTATGTGAACACCTTCATATCCTACACTGTTCCCAGGGAAGCAAAGTGTGTTTCCTGGATATGGGAGGGGTGGACTGAACTGGTTGTGTTGTGTGTTACAGGTCCTGTGGTCACGAAGCATGGTATAAAACATAACCTGGCAGTGCTGCTGTGCATATCTGACCCTGAAGTAGGCGGCTGTTAATGCATATACATGCTATCCCCCTAACTGACAGATAGTAATAGATGTACTTACTGCTTTATAAATAATGATGTCAGCACCCTATAAATACTGCAGGAGAAGAACAGATGCCCAGTAATTTGAATAATGTGCTCTGCTAATGTGTCTCTTTCAAGTGTCATAATATAGTTAGGTAGGGGTTTGAATCCTGCAAATGCTGAGTGTGTTTTGGGTGAGGGGGGTTAGTGTGTGTGTGCAATTCTGTGTGAAAGAAATGTCCCTTTTGGCAACTAGAAGAACACACTACATGATGCACATTCCTCTTTCTAAACACTGATGATGTTAGCACCCTATAAGTATAGCAGGAGAAGTGAAACCTCCCAGTAATGCAAATAGTGTGCTCTGCTAATGCATTTCTCTCAAGTGTCATAACATAGTTAGCTAGGGGTTTGAATCCTGCAAATGCTCAGTGTATGTTTGGGTGAGGGGGTTTAGTGTGTGTGCAATTCTGTGTGAAAGAAATGTCCCTTTTGGCAACTAGAAGAACACACTAAATGATGCACATTCCTCTTTCTAAACACTGATGATGTCAGCACCCTATAAGTAAAGCAGGAGAAGGAGAACCTCCCAGTAATGCAAATAGCGCACACTGCTAATGTGTCTCTCTCAACTGTCATAACATAGTTAGGTAGGGGTTTGAATCCTACAAATGCCATGAGTGTTTTTGTCACACAGTTTGTCCATGTGTGTGGGGTGTTGCTCTTAATATTGTATGACATAGATTATGTCAGTAATGTCAATGCACACATGAGGTATGTGTGTGCCACATAGACATATGTACCTGTGACCTTAAATAGTTCCCATGTCTGAAGCCTGCCTCATGTGAATACATGGAATTTGCATTACACAAATTTATGACTGTGGTTTTCTGTGCATGGGCGGCATTTGGTATGTGAATATACAGTGAGAGTAGTCTATGGTGTTATCTTACCAGTGAGGGATGCACTTCTGGTCTGGAGCATATAGTCCACATGTTTGTGATGATCAGGTGCAACATGTTTTCCCCAATTGTGGGAGTAGTAACAAGTTGTTCCATAGCAATTGAGTGTATGGATTCTAGGAACCTTACACCTAGGGTATTGGAGCTACAGTAATGCTCCCAGTCTATGTGTGGGTAAATGAAGCTGCCCAATATATTGTTGTTTGGAGACACCTGCAGATATTCATGTATTCTTAAGTAGACCAAGTGGGTTACCTGGGTTTAGGAGGGTGGTCCGTAGCAGGCTATGAACTGGAAGTCAGTTTAACCGACTGTTAGTTGCATGTGGATAGTCTGTGACGCGTCACATTGTGGCAACAACCTGGGGGTGTGGGTATAGGTACATAGGTTCATACTAGGCTATCTGCCCTAGGGCATTTATAAGCCAAGCCAGAGTGTGTTTGGCTTTCGCCACCCATTTTAGATTAATGTTGCTATGCCCTTTTCTGAGGTTAGTATACTGTGCCTCTGTCTAACATTGACACAGAAGTGATACCCAGGGTACACCTATGATCCCCCATCCACTCATCATGATTCCTCTTGAAGAGAGTCAATGAGGGACTCTGCCTAACCTGGACTGTGATTTTATTCCGGAGTGAAGGGAGCCTCTGGGTTATGAATCTGTCCCTCCAGCATGTCCTATTGATGTCAGTGCTGAGGTTAAAGTCTCTTAAGCTCAAAGCTCGATGGGAGTTTGATTTTCTGAGGTGCAGCATGTCCATTACTTCCGGTTTGGACATGGCATTATACGTCTGGCACAGATCGCCTCTGAGCAGGCGGTATGCCACTGAGTATGAAGTTATGTTAACCAGGCAGCATATGGCATCTGTTTGAGCCCTTTGATCCTCTTGGTGAGGTACATTTGTGGTCTTTCCAGTTGCTGCAGGTGTCTGGTAAGGTAAATCCCAAAAGGGGCATTGTACTCAATTATGGTCCTGATGAGGGATGAGTAAAGAGGCACGATGACCTCCCCTGATCTAGATGTGAATCCTGTCATGATTAGGTGGGCTATATAAAATGTTTTTCTAACCACTTTGGCCACGTGGTCATCAAATGAGAGATTGCTATCAACTTCTGTCCCCATGTCCCTAATTACTTCTTCCGTACGTAATGGATTACCACCTATGTGGTCATTTGTGGCCACTTTGTTTTTGCCAAAGGGGATGACTATACACTTTGTGGCATTTAGCTTGAGGCCATGGCTCTGGCACCAGTTGTCTGTTTCCATGAGGCCCTTTTGGAGGATGGTTGTGTTGGCTGAAGAGTCAATTATAGCACCCAGTTTGCGGTCATCTGCGAACTTGGTTAGCCACAGTCCTTCCGTGTTGGCCTGTACCTCCGAGACATATATACCGAACAGGAGAGGTCCCAGGACTGAGCCTTGTGGGACACCACTTGTAACTGGTTTTGAGTCTGACATGGCTCCAGCAATTCTAACCATGTGGGTTCTGTCCTTGAGCCAGTTTGCAACTTATCTAGTGACATAGGGGTGTATATTTAAGCTGGTGAGCTTATCTATAATGCCAGAGTGGGGTATTGTATCGCAGGCTTTTGCAAGGTCCAGGTAGGCTGTGTGGACCACCTTCCCCTTGTCAATGGCCTTGGTGACTGTTTCAAAGAAATCAACCAGGTGTAAGAGGCAGGATCTTCCCTTAAAGTCACACTGGGTAGGATCCAGTGTCTGTAGGTCCCCAATATCTTTATGTATGAGGTCCATGATGATCCTTTCCATAGCTTTGCAGACCAAGCTAGTCAGGCTTATGGGGCGATAGTTTCCAGGATCCATTGAGGCACCACCTTTGTGGAGAGGGACCACTGTTGCTGTACAGTACTCTTTGGGTACATAACCTGTGGTAAGGCTGAGATTGAACAGTAGTTTTATGTTTGGGTTTAGCTCATCTTGGAGTTCATGTAGGATGCAGCCTGGGACACCGTCTGGTTCCATTGATGCTGTTATTTGCTTTGAAGAGGGCGGCTCTTACATGAGCATCTGAGATGTCAGGGGGGCAGCACTCTGCTGGGATAAGATATTTGCCCTTCTGGTGGGGAGGGGGGGGGAGTTTGCACTGAGCCTGTCAGCTAGGATGTTGGCAATGTCTGTGGGTTCGATGTAGTTTTTTGTCATTTTGGACTAATTCTGAGCATATCTGGGAATTCCCACCCAGGTTCCTAACATAACTAAAGAAAGCCTTGTGATTATCCTTAGTGTCCTGTGCATTTCATCTCTCGAAGCTGTCCTTAGACGATTTTATGAGTGCCCGTAGTATTTTGCTAACACTGAACACAGATGCCTCCCCTTTTTGGGATTTTCCTCTATCATGTAGTAGCTTCCTCCTTCTATTGTATAGTTTGGTTAAGGCTGTGGTCCACCAGACAGGACATCTGCCTTTGTAGGATTGGGTCTTGTTTTTATTTGGGATTGCATGATCCATGCATTCCTGAAGGTATTCATAGAACTAGTTTATAAAGGATTCTGTGGTCTGGGCCATATTTTCCACAGGCCCAGGGGCTTTGAAGGATTCCACCTCAGTTTTGAGGGGTGTGGAATTTGCTGTAGAGAACTTTTACACTGTGGTTTTGTGGGCAGGGGGTGGGGTTGGGATGTAAATATCCAGTGAGATTAGTTTATGGTCTGATCTTACTAGTGAGTGGTACACTTCTGGTCTGGAGCATAGAGTCCCCATGTTGGTGATGAACAGGTCCTGTATGTTTCTCCCTCTTGTGGGAGTGGTAATAAGTTGTTCCATAGCATTTGAGTGTATAAATGCTAGGAACCTTTGAGCTAGGGTGTTGGAGCTAGAGTAATGCTCCCAGTCTATGTTTGGGTAGTTGCAGTCCACCAATATAATGGTGTTTGAAGAGACCTTCATATTTCCAGTGTTCTCAGGAAGGCCAAGTGGGGTTCCTGGGTTTGGGAGGGTGGTGTGTGCCAGACTATGAACTGGAAGGCAGTTTTACCCACTGTTAGTTGCACATGGATAGTCTCTGATGCTTCGTGCTGTGCCACCAACCCGGAGGTGTGTGTATCTTTGATGAATATTGATACTCCCCCTCCTGTTCTGGTTCGGTGCAAGTTTTGCGGCTGACAAGCATGGTATGAGGTATAACCTGGCAGTGCTGGGGTTCTCTTGGGAGCCTTGAACCAGGATTCCGTTACTGCACAGATATTGATGTTCTCCATGCTAAGGACAGTTTCCAGTACATGCATCTTGAGGTTTACACTGCTGGGATTGAGTAGCATTACTATTAGTTTCCTATCCCTTGTGATACCTATGGAGGTGGTTTTGTCTTTTGAGCCTTGCCTAAAAAAGGCACTATGGGGGTAGCAAGAGCCTTTGCCAATATCTGAAAGCCCATGGGTGACAGGTGCAAGTTGTCCCTAGCAAAGCATCGCGGCTTGTCAAGCATGTCCCCTTTGAATGACACTGAAACTTAAGCCAATTGTTGAAATTGATCACCTTGTCTTCATATTGTGGCATAATTCTTGGTGAGGGTAAGATGCTACTCAAGGTCAGGGTCATACCAGCCTGGGCCACATGCTCAGAGAGCTCCTCTATGTCTCTTATCATGTAGTCCAGGGTGGTACATCTCAGGTCATTCACACTGGCATGGACAATGACTGAGTCATATTTGTACATGCCTTGGAGTGACCTGTGTGCTTGTGTTATGTGGCAGATCATAGCACCCGACAGGCATCTCACCGTGACCTTCTCCTTGTTTAGCCTGGTGAGTGGGACATCAGTGTGCCTGACGATAGAGGCACCTATTACAAGTGTATCAGGTGTGTTGTTTAGCCTTAAGGGCTGTGACTGTTTGGCACACTGGCTTTGTGAGCTATGTGTTGCACGTGTTTTGTTCTGGGGTAGCGGTTGCTTGTGTGTCTGCTTTGGAGGTGTCTGCTGCTTAGGCAGAATTTTATTTAGAGACTCCGAGTATGTTTTCGTGTGTTTATGTGTTTGGATTGCTGTCGTGGTAGGTCTATGTGAGACTGGAATTGTAGTGACTGTGGTTTCCTTCTCCTCCTGACAGGTTTCACCAGTACTGAGTTGAGAGAGCTTAGCCTCCAGTTTGGTTATATGGTTGCATCTCTCACATGTGTTGGAATTTGTTGGGAGGAGGAGGGGAGGGTTGTCTGTGTACATGAGGCAGTTGTAACATTGCCTCAAGATTCCCAGATTCACCAGCTGGAATGGAGAGGAGGTTGACAACTGACCTTTGGACATGCTAGAATAATATTGGGAATTCCTTTATAATTAACAACAAAAAGGGCCAATGGGGAACAAGGTACTCAAGGTGAGTTTGTGAGGGTGTAGTGCTTTTAATTTGTTAGTGCTGGCATATATAAATGCTTTAATGAGCAAGTGCCAGGTAACTCAAATGCAATGTGTTACAGGTAACTTAAATGCAAAAATGACAAACAGTAACTTTCTGTCAAGTGAAACAAGGAAATAAGTACAGTAAGTAATGCAGATGTCACTAGGGATCCACAGAGGCGCTGTAAAGCTGCATTTCAGGTGGAATTAGTGTTTCAGGGAAATAACAAGCAAACAAGCATACAAACACAGCTACATTCAGCAGGCCTGGCTCTAGTCTATGCTACAGCAAACAAGGTGTACCAATTTCAGTAAGAAACAGTTCAAATATGCAGGCACTATAAGCCTTTAGCCAGAAATTCCCAGCTCAGACGGGCAGAGTCCAGCCTCTCCTCCCACAAGAGTGCAGACCATGAACCTTCATAATGTAAAATAACTGGCCTGAAGCCCAAGTGCTTAAACCAGAACTAATACACATTTAGAATAACAGACACTGAGCCCTCAATCAGCAGTTCCCAACTTAGTAGGATGTATGCTACCTGTTCTGCCACCACAGTATCCTTGACATTTAATGAGACTCACCCTCCTGTCATAGTTAGTCCTGTGTTTTGGGGCTGTCAAGCATGGTATGAGGTGTAACCTGGTAGTGCTAGGGTGCTCTTGGGAGTCTTGAACCTGTTGTCTATTACTGCACAGATATCAACATTCTCCATGCAGAGTAGAGTTTGGACTGCTTGCATCTTGTGGTTTACATGTCCATCACTGAGTATCATTACTTCCATTTTCTTATCTCCTGTGCTACCTATGTAGGTGGCCTTCTGTTTACAGCCTTACCACCAGAATGCAAAGATGTGCAGACATTACACTATGGTAATTAATAGGGTTGTACCAAACAATACAATGACAATCATACTGTTAATGCAACAGGCATGCTGGGATATACCAACAATGATATCATTACACTGTACTGTTGACAACATGATAATATTACTACACTTCTATGTAGTCACCCTGTGCATCAGCACCATGTTAACCTGTTCCTGCATCAATGTTACAGATTGCAGGAGGCAGCACAGTTTCATCATATGCACAGGGTGTGTACTTGGTATGCCTGAGTCTGCCACTGATACAACCAATCGACATGTATGTGTGTGTGTGTTAGTGAGGGACAACAGTACAAGATGAGGCGATGTTGATGCAGTGTGTGCATGTATGTGTTAGCCCTAGGAGTTAGCATTATGCATGTGTGTATGCATGCACACAGTTCCACCTCATGGCTGCCATATATGGGTGTTTGTGGACAGCCACAGACTGTACCTGCCAGGTCATACAGATCACTGTCTCTGGCAATGGACACGGTACCTGTGCCTGGCAGGGGTGCTACGGACAGTATCAGGTACTAAGCCGGACTGGGTACTGTCATCAGAAGCAGTTGGTTGATGACTGGAGACATGTCCCTGCTGGGACTGTCCAGAGCCACGTGCACATGGTCTCCTAGGGCGTTCTGATGACAGCACAGACCCAGCATTGCTGGAGCTGGTACTGACACTATGGGAGCGGCCGCGGGTTTGTTGTCGTCCGCGATGACTGCCAGCTGCTGATGTTGCTGGCATACATCCACATCAACGCCTCAACCGTCCTGCATTGCTCTGGCTCATGGACATGTAGTTGTGGAACAGATCTAATGTGTCCCCCCAATGTCTGTGAATGACCTCGGTGAAATTACGGATGGCAGCCACAACGTCACGCATAGTGTCATTCATAGCAGTGTGATGTGCTCTCAGCTCCCTCAGACCCTGTCTGGTGTGCCGTTTCATACGTGACTGTCCCTGCATTACAGCCTGGAACATAGCTGAGGTTGAAAGACCTCTGTGGGCACGTCTGACAGGGGCAGTACGACCACGGATGCTTCCACGAGAACCTCTGGACATCTGCCTGTGTGATACCATGTCAGGACTCTGGCCATGGCTGCTGTAAGGGGATGCATGTGCCACTGATACCACATTACCCTGGTCAATGCCCACTGTATGCTGTCCATCACCTAGGGACATTGGTGACAATGGATGTATTGGCAGGATGACTGTGCACATTGATGGGGTTGACAGCTGTGTACTGTCGATTGGCTGACCAACAACGGACCCTGGCACACCTCCCTGTGCCATTACACAGGTATCATCATTATCACTATCCCCAGCAGTGGATTCAGGTTCCCTGCTGAACACCACCAGAGCAACACCAGAACCTGTGAGAGGAAGACAGGAAACACAGTTTACAATGTGTACACAATGTTACCACAGATGCACACGGGCACATGCACACATGCACACATGCACACATGCATACATGCACACATGGGCACATGCGCACATGCGCACATGCGCACATGGGCACATGCACACATGCACACATGCACACTCCTCAGTACATGAGATACAAACACATAGACACAAACACACCTGCAATCAAACACATAGCAATACTGTTTGAGGGTATTATTACTATTATTATCATTAGTATTAAAGGTATTGTTATTACACACTCACCAGCATGGATTGGCTGCCTTGCTGTTACACCAGAGGGACCTGCACAAATAAGACATTTATTGTCAGTGGGCACAACTGTGCCATTGATACTGTGAGTATGATACAGTTCAGTAGTACAACAGTTGGCTTTCACAGGTCTACTGCTGACATTGAGAATATCACTCTTGCACAATAATTACCAGGATAACAGCTACAAACACAGTACACACCTCACACATGCATAAACTACCAGTGTAGAGAACAGTCAACTATAGATATGGCATGTTACCTGCACGCTCCAAGTCCACATGCTGGGTGGCTCCAGCCTCCATCATTACACATGTATGCGGATGTTGTTGTTGTTGGGCTGGAGCCACAACACTTAGGAGGAGCCCCTCCAGTCTGGTGAGGGGGGGGTGTATAGCCACCCCACCACCTGTGGCAAGCTGTTGCCTGTGGATATCAGACGCACGCTGATGGACATTTCTAATTAAATTACTGCAGTGAAGGCATACCTGCTCATATGTCTGGTTATGCATGCCTATGTCATTTACCCGACGGACAAGGTCTTGCCACAGTGCAGCCCTCTCCTGCTGGTTCTGGCTGGTGTGGGAAAAGAGTGTGGTAAAATCCCGCACCAGGCTCTGGTGTATCTCCTCTTCCTCTGCAGCAGAGTACGTGGGGTTGTGCTGGTGCACCATCACCCTGGAAGGAAAAGAAAAATATGTGAGCAAGTGATATGGCACACATAATACTCTACTGTAGTGATATCACTGAACTGCCATATATAGCATCTGTCTGTCTATTGGGGAATACACATGTAAATGACCACATATCAGTGCTCAGCCAACAACTGTGTGACAGTGCCTGGCACACTCCATACAACAAAGTAGTATACTCCAGCAGTCAGCACACTGTTTGAGGTCCGATGCACAACCTCACAATGGGGGTTTGTATCAAGGTAATGTATGGGGAACATTGTCAACCCATGCAATGCATGCAATGCACAGTAAAAATGTTACTGGTAATGCACCCTAGTCTTTGTTGCCATAACCCTACCTACACCGCAGTCACATACAGGGAACCACAGCACAACATATGGCAATGTAGTATGTTTGTATCCCAATACCTGACACATCTTTCTCTGGCCTCAAACCAAGGACACACACTACCATGACAAACACAAAGTCATGCTGAGCAATCACACCATTACAGACCTTGCACACAGTCAGTGGCACACTCATTCCACCTCACATAGTTGGTATTGCAATGAGTACATGTGTGTGTGCATTGTGTCATAGGTAGGTAGTATGCTATTGGCCCTGAGCCTACAGCAGCATACTGTTATACTACCCTGCCCCTTGGGACACATGTAATGTGATTGTACTTGCTCCTGTCAAACAGTTACACAGGGTGACTCATATGGCATACTACCAATCTGCATAACATTCAACAGGGGTATGTCTGACATCTACTAATGGGGAGCCTTGCTTCTTAATGCTGGGTGGTTTACTCCAGGGTATGGCTTATTTGTGGGTAGGAACCTGTACCTCCACCATGTGCTCTTTACTGCGGTGCCAAGGATGACAGACATAGGTCATTTAGGCTGGGGATATTGTGAGGTGTTACCATGGTTGTTGGACAACTGTTATGGGTGTGACTTAACTATGTATATCCAGCAGTGGTAACCTCTGTGTAGGTAGTATGAAAGGCACTCTATCTGTGGTTTTGTCAGTCACTCTGCATAGGTAATGTGTTTGAGGGCATTATCACTGTTTGTTAGGTATGACTGTGTCCTTCTCCCTTTCTGTAGTTGTCATGGGAGGTACATACTGTGTAGGATATTATGAGGTGTAGAGGGGTACAGTGACCTACATTTCCCTAGCTGATACACCATTTCTGCTGACACATACCATGTACAGGTATTACAAGACTAGTGTGCCACTGTGAATATCAAAGCGGAGGCTATTGTACACTTGTTTCCCATGTTCCCTCCTGACACATCCAGTAGTAGGCAAGCACCACATATGTGGTGGTTAGTGGTGTAAGTGTTTTGGAATGGGGTATGGTACTCCAGTATCCACACTGGTGTTCATTCCATGCCTTTGTCACCTGGCACCTGTTGCAATACATCTGCACACATGTGCCTCTCTCAGTATATATATATATATATATATATATATATATATATATATATATATATATATATATGTATATATATATATATATAGAGAGAGAGAGAGAGGGAGAGAGAGAGAGATATTCATATACATACATATCTGTAGACATTCATATCTGTCTGTATATGTGTATGTATCTATACATATCTATATATGTATGTGTCTATTACATATATATGTATATACATATTCTATCTATCTATATATGTCTATCTATTTATACATCCCTCTCTATCTATGTATACATATATGCATATTATATATATATATATATATATATATATATATATATATATATAAATATACATACATATACATATAATAATATATATATATATATATATATATATATATATATATACCTTTTTATTTGCACATACAAATACACACACTAACATACTGCTAAACATCCATTACTGTACAACCTACATTGTACGTTGCACTACAACCTACATTGATATGTGCACATAGCAACCTTCACATACATATGTATGTCCAGCCTTCACTAACAGTTGCAGTATGTCCCCTGCCCTATGCACATCTTCATATATATATAGATACAGACTGCTAACACATATGGAGGGTTCACAGTATGTAGACTATTAGATTATTAGTTTACATTACCTTTGTTTGTCACTGCTGTTTGTGACAGCTTGCTGCTTGGTGGCCTGCTGCTGGTTAGCTTGCTGTTTTTTATTGTTTTGTTTTTGGTGGCTCTCTCTGTGTCTCTCTTTCTCTTTTTCTGTTTTTCTGTTTCTCTCTCTCTCTCTCTCTCTCTCTCTGTCTCTCTGTCTCTCCCTCTGGATGTTGCAATGAAAGTATTGCATGTGTGGACTGGGAGTACAGGCTGCTTTTGTAGGTATATGCACATGTACATGTGATGGCCTCTGCACCAATTGTTAGCCAGCATTTACTAATTGCATGCAGCCTGCTGTGTGGTAATTGCAGTTCTCACTGTGATTTCAGGACAGTGCTATAAAATGTTAGGTTAGGTTGGCGTAGCCCTTTCAGATTTTCAAGGTTGGGACCATGCTGCTATGCTGTGGACACTGTTCTGTGAGTGTAAAGGTTGGTATGTCTCTCATATTTCAGGCTGTGTTGTAGGCACTGAAATGCATGTTGTACTGAAACCTGACTATTGCTTCCTCCAGTTTATTCTTCTCAGTGTGTATGTTAACTGACACCTAATAATACTAATACTGTTTAAATGGTAGTATGTGCTTTCTTGTGGGACTTGTGGAGTAACTGGTTTACAGCAGTGGCTCTTGCAATTTGTTGCTATGGCTTCACTATTTGGCCTTTACATTCACTCATTGAATGCCTGCTAGGTGTCTTTACTGGAATGTGTTGCTATGGCTTTCCTATTTTCCATTTACATTCACTCCTTGTAATGCTTGCTATATTTCTTTCAGCAGCAATTCCTTATATATTTGTTGTGGTTTGGTGGTACTGCATGCAGTCTGGTCTGGCCAAGGTGTGGGGCTTGACACCTACAAGGGTATTTTATTTTGCTGCTGAGCAGTAGTGGGGCCTTGTACTTTGTACTAACAGTTATGGATAGCAGGCACATGCAGCGCTTGTAAACTGCTATACTGTCCTTATTTTATTAGTTGGATACATCTGTTGATATTTATGGGTTGTACACCTACATGTGGGTGTGCTTGTGGAAGCTATTCTACAGCTATTCACAGAGTATGTGACAGCAGACAGAATGATATGCCTGTGAGTTTGTGACACTTGCAGGCCTCAGATACTCTCAGGTGTATCTTTTATCAGCCTCTGGGAATGGTACATATCAGTGGGATACACCCGTGATATATGTCAGATATTCTGCAGTTGTGACTGTGGGGTATTTTGAGCATATGTATTACTACACCATTTCTGACATGCAAGTAGTGAATACTTTCAGTAATTGACAGTTACCATTACATGGGATAAAACACCTTTCTGCCTACTGTTAGTACATTTCACAGGGAGTCAGTGGGGCACAGTTAACATATGTTTTCAAATCAGGGACATCCCTGTAAATCAGTCACAGTTGCAAGGTCTGGCCTCTTACCTATTCAAATATGGCAGTGTTTATCCTACTCTGATAGTGTGTGTGGTTTGCAAGGTGCTACTGTCACATTATTACCTACTAGCTACCGACTAGCATGGCTGTTTCTCTTCTCACACTAATGTTATACAAATCCACAAGAATTGCCAGTAAAGATACAAGAAAAGCTTTGTGTAATAGCCTTCCTATATTCCCTTTACATTCAGTCCTACTATTTCATGATATATTGCTTTCAGCACAAAGTTCTTGTATATCAGTCATGGCTTAATGGTAAGTCATGCAGACTAGTGTTTCCAAGGTCCTGGGTTCAAGACTGACAGAGGAATTTTATTTTGCTGCTGAGCAGACTACAGGCCTTGTCATTCAGAGTGACTAAGGCATTTTTAAGCAGTTGTAAGCGGGTTAGCGCTGGTTTGCACGGAGCTCATGCATGTGCACTGCTGCTTAGCTTCACGCACACACACTTAGCTAAGCGCACACAAGCACACACCCGCTTACAACTGCTTAAAAGTGCTTACTCTTGCACACACCCACACTAATTTCTTTGAAAGAAAAGAAAATGGGGAGATAGGAAATTGGTGAAAAAGGGGGCACAAAGAGGGTAGGACAGTAGGAAAACAAGCTCGGGATTTGCAGGAAGGATGTAGGAAAGGCCCATAGCTGCCCATTTCTTTATCAGCAACAGCTGTGCATATGTCTGTAATTTGGTGTGAAATTTGAAACCTTCCACCCCTGAGAGAGGGGTGAGGACAACAAAATATGTTGTATAGCCAATTGTAATTACCAGTTCACATGTCCAGCAGACATGTCTGCAAAATGGGCAGCTATGTATGGGGCGTAATTTTTTTGCGGGAACAGAGTGCCCTTTTTTTATTTTTTTTTCAGGTGAGAGTGGAATGTGAGGTACAGGAAGTAGGTATATTTGGGGAGGTAGGTAGAGGAGGTTAACAGACTAGACAAACAAGACGCATACAGGGGCGGAGTATGACACATGTGGGGAGGAAACACAATTGACGGGGATGGATGTTTGGATATTGCGAGCCCATGAGCCCACAGATGGCAACAGTGGAACTGAGATCCCCACCCATGGGCAGTTGCCACTGTGCCTTCACAGCCCAGGACGGGGCTGTGCTGGGGGCTGTGTAGGACAGGCAGCAGGCACACCCGTGAGTTGCACCACCCGAGCCTCAAGCTGGCATAGGGATTAAAGCACAGAATGCCTGATCTCGCTACGCACCACAGACCGGACACTTTGGAGGGTGAGTGGATGGTCTCCTCCAGCCACACTTGCAGAGGGGGGACGAGCCCCATCCCCTGCAGCGCTTCCACCCGAAGGTGGCACAGGGCCACCGGAGGAGGTTCCGGCCTGGGCACTAGTGCCAGGTGCACTCGCCAGCTGAGGTGGGAGAGGTGAGTCCGCTGGAACCCGCCTTCCCTGTTGTCCTATGTTTAGCAATATTTTATGACATTTTGGGGTAGTAACAAACAATACCATTCAAAATTAGTTGTAACAACATGCATCAGTATTCCCATTAACCAAACACCGATGAATTCCAAACATTGAACAGCAAGCATAACACATGCATATTTTGAACAACAGTACACAATCCAACAGCATGCAGGGTTGATTGATGGTAACAGGCCATCAGGTTTGGATATGTGAACAGGGCACATGCAGCAACGTACATGCAAATATGTTTGAACCAACAGGACAAATGTCCATAGGAATTAATTGTGAATACACATGCCCAGTTTGTTGTGGAATGGCATTATTTGTGAATATAGGGTAGGGTGAAGAAATATTTCATTAACAACTTCAACTACCTATACATATGCTGTACATTTCTAGTAGCTGCAGATATATATCCCCTACAGGTCTTAGTACAGTTTCCTATATGTAACCTTAGGAATGTTGGTGATGGGACTGTTACTGCTACATTAATATACATTGCATTGTTATTCATACACGTTCATATCGGGCTGTGTTCAGGTACAGCATCCTACTACATTTGATTTATATGGCTCTAGACAACTGTGGATGTTCATTATTTCATACAACCATACTGTCTCCATATTGCAAGGGTACAGCAACATATCCAAATTGTGGGACAGACACATTCCAGCTTCAGTACTTTATTTCAAACATTTCACTGTTTGGCTGTGGCTGTCTCATTCATTTCATTATGTACTGACTGCAGTATAACTTTATTCAGAAGTTATAACAGCTTTCTTGGTCGATTCATACCTCTTTCTCACACTCTCACTTGCTTTATTTTTACAATTCAAGATGGTACTTTATTCTAGGCGTTATTAACATGTCATACTTGGTTACAACAATCCTTTCCAACAGACTCACTTGTTTCATATGGCAGATTTTCAAAGGGGATGTATTTGACACGTCTGTTGTCTTTAGCTTGTTTACCACTAATTTTCAGGCTGCAGCAGGTTATCTGATATTACAATACAGGTGGGAAATCTCTATTCCAGACTTGTTTAATTTTTATTTTTGGATTACAGGCTGCATCACTTATCTAATCATACAGTACTAGTAGAATCTTTCTTCTAGTGTTATTTGAACTTTATTAATATGTAACTACACTGAACTCTTTTACAAGCTGTCTCACTTATATTGTATAACAATTACAGAAAAATAATTACTAACCTGCCTGGTGGCACAGTTGCTCCAGCCTATCACCATAGGCTCGCCGATTCACAGAACACACACCTGCAGCTGTAATATAAATGAAGTAATATTGGAACATACATCTCCATAATATCAGCTAGGATAATTCCTTACATACATAATTACATGGATACTTACTCAGTAGTGGGGCGTTGGGCATTTGCTGGGCCTCCTGGATCCAATGGTTCAGTTGGTCTTGCTTTCATCTCTTCAGGTCCGCATGGTGGTGGTGACGGACCTGTTCACCCGTCCTTGGTATGCCTGTGGCACTGGTGAGATCATGTGCCAACCGGTTCCACGCCTCTGCCTTGTATGCTCCCCACAGAACCTGGCCCTGCATGAGTTGAGCCTCATGATTGTGGACTAGGAGCCAAACCATGTATTTGGACTCCTCAACACCCCACCTCTGTGCTCGGAAGTGACTACCCTCTCCTACACCTGCCATCCTGACTGCAAATAGGTTCCACAATCAGTTATGCTGTGTATTCCCGCCTATGGGGCTTATATATGCCGTTTTTCCCGCACTTATCTGTGATTGGCCATTTTGGAATTGTATCAGCTTAAAAAAACCTGATTTGTCATGCTTCTATTTCCATTCATTTCTATATATATGCTAATACTGCATTTTTCAGTGCAACTGTCATGGCTTAGTGGTTCAGTACTTTGACTATGATGCACAGTATCCTGGGTTCGAGCCTGGGCATTGCTTTTTTTTTATTTTACTACTGTCTAGACAGGCTAGGAGGTGTGTCTGTTTAAAGGCGGCTTTGATACAGGTTGCTCAACGTTGCCCGCTGGGAAGCCGGTTGGCGCTCTGCGCAGCTCAGCACAAACGGGTTAGGCTGGTTAACGCGTTATTTGGCTATGAGCACGCATATTACGCTATGAGAAATGCTGTGCAACTACGGGCACACAGTTTCAGCGTGTTAAAGTGCTGCTCAACTCCGGGCACTCATATTACACCTGTTAAACCACTGGTTACCTACGGGCAAACATACTCAGCTTGTTAGAGTGCTGCTCAGCTATGGGCACTTATAAAATATTTTTTTTTTATTGTGTCAGATTTCTTCATTAAAACATGGCCCATTTCATTACATTTTACTTAAATTATATATATATATATATATATATATATATATATATATATATATATATATATATATATATATATATACATACATATATGTCAGGGGATTGTTTTGTGCTTATTTCACTAAAAATAAAAAATGATGTTGTCGGGGCTCGAACGTGACTACCTCCTCTTTGGCCGACGTCTCTACCGCTACGCTATTGCTACTTGGCTTAATTTGCATATTTAGATCTTATATGCTTTTTCAATAACTGCTAACTGTGGCTGAGCGAAGGGTACACCCGCGCAAATGAGCGCAATTACGGGCAAACATTTTTGAAATTATAAAAAAAAAATTAAACTGTTCATTTTTACATTTTACATTTCAGTTAGGCTTATAGTCTGTGGGGGCATGTGTGGTATGTTTCTTGACATTTCCGCGGACTCGCTCGTGGGAGTTTCCTTTTGGGACTGTGATTCTTCTGGGGGCGTGTCCCTTTGCAGGACTCGTCGTGCGGACACGCCCCATACTTTGCTACACGGACCGTGTTAGCCTAGAGTGTGATTCAGCATGCCCTCATGAATATGCATGGCATGCTGACATCACCCCGTTTAACTGCAGCCTCCGTATAAGACTTGCTAACTCTTACACGGAGGCTTCGTGAATCCTGCCCAGAGTGTGGGATCACAATTTGCTCAAGTGGAGAAAACTGATAGTAGGACTTTATTTTGCTGCCCCTTTTGATAATAAAATTAGATTCAGGTCCTGTGTTCTCCAGATGTTAGGGTTACACCTAAAATGCCTTGTCAGCAACCATAAAAATAATATAAATCATTGGTTTGTTAAAGAAGTCTGGAAACTATGTTTCTGCAGTGTGTTCCTTTTATTTTCCAGCTATGAACCTAGACTTTTGAGCTTAGAATCACGGGTCTATGTTAAATAATTGAATGCTTAAAAAAGCGAACAATGATTTATCGAACCTGGTAAGTGAAAGCTTACAATCTCGAATGCTTAGAACAAGGATTTTTTCCCAAGGGAAAAAAATTGCTGTTCCACAAAACAAAACAAAAAAAATTTTTAAAACATTACATAAAGTGGGGGGCTTCTCCCCCACAACCCCCTACTTAAATATACCAACTCCAAGATCGCACTACAGTCACAAAAATGGCAAAGTAACAGAAGCGGCAAAGAGGGGCCCAGGGAAAGAATTCATTCTTATGTCATTTCACTATTTTGCCTTTTCGTGCTTCCAAGTTTGATCAAGACGCATTTGAAAGAATGCGTCTCCGATCATTTAATAGGAACCCTAGAATCACACAATTCTCATAACATGAAATATCTATATATATATATATATATATATATATATATATATATGTATTTATTGACATTTGTTTACCAGGGAAGTCCAACGGGGTCACAAGAGAAGAGCCCTTTTTCAGGGGAGCCCGGGGAGAAAAGCTCCGCTTAGAGAAAAATAAAAAAATATTCAAACATAATACATAAGAAACTGCTGAAAATTATACATTTCAAAAATAATGAACAATATTGTAAGGCATAGAGATATACTAAAAATATGTTACAAAGAGAACAATGAGAAAAAGCAAAGTAAAACACTATATACAATTTTGGAGAGCATCCTGTTGGCATTTCACAGTAGTTATAAGTAAAAATCATGTGTTTAGTTCAATTGTAAATATAAAGGAGGAGAGACATTAGGACAGATTAGTATAAATGGGGAGGAAGTGATAGGAAGAGGTTATGTAAAGTGGTAGAGAGGGTGGGATAGCCAGGTGAAGATGAGGAAGTGGAGATGGGTAGAGGATCTGTACAGACAGGGTGGAGAAAAGTAGACAAGATTGTTGTTCTACCAGGGGTATAACATGAGCAGAGCCATGAGTTTGATAGCTGGTCTTTCAGAAGATGCTTGAAGGATGGGTGGTAAGTTACAGTTCTAATAGCCTGTGGAAAAGACTTCCATTTTTGGCATTGGCGTAGCAGTAAGGGCTTTTTCCAGTTGCTTTTCGTGGTTTATAGATGGTGAGAAGTTGTTTATCATTAAAATGGAGGGGTCTGTTTGGGTGATAAGAAGGGAAAAAATAGAGCTTAATTCAGGACTGGCATGGAGTATATAAATGGTGTTGTGGGCAGCAGCTAGTTGTACGAAGTCCATATAGTGGGGTAGATGAAGTCAGTTCAAATTTTTAAGGGCCTTACAGTGATGTGTGTAGTTTTGTTTATGGTCAGCAAATTTAGCAGCTTTGTTGCAGCACATGTTAAGTTTAGTTTTAACAGATACCTGCAAATTGGTAAGGATAGGGGAACCATATAAGAGTAAAGGGAGGATGTAAGGGCTGCTAGGGTGGTTTTACCAGAGTCAGTAAAAACTTTATGTCTATAAAGCATCTCAGGTTTCTGGTGAGTTTTATTTTTTATATTATTTTGATTATTTTATGGGATACAGTTTCTATCTCTGTATTGCTACGTGATATGATTATGAAGCTAGATTTGTCATTCACATGTGCTTTGTCGAGGAATATGAGCAGTTTTCTTTTTTGTGGGCTCTGTAATTGAACATTGCAAAGCCAGTTTTCAACAGAGGTGAAAGATTTTTGTGTGATTTCAAGATGTGCCAGAGTGTCAGATGAGCATATTAGTGTTGCATCATCAACACACTGTATAAGTGATGGTTGCCTAGAAGAGGTGTAGAGGGAGTTAATGAAGATGTTAAAGAGAGGTGGACCAAGAATTGAGCCTTGGGGTACACCAGTGGTAATGGGAAGGTAAGGAGAGAAAGTATGTTTTCATCTAACAGTTTGCTGTCTGTCAGACAATTAGTTTTTAAACCACTGAAGTGAAGGAGAGGATAGGCCAAGATGCAGTTGTTGAAGGAGTTTGCTATGTGAGATTGTATCAAAGGTTTTGGATAGATCCAAAAATATGGAAGAGAGAAATTTGCCAGAGACCCTTTTCTTGTTTATATAATCTAAAAGTTATAATAGTGCAGTAGTTGTACTATGGCTGGGGAAGAATCCATGTTGGCTACTGTTTAAAAGCTGTTCTGAGAGGAGATGGTGAGGCAGTCGAGTGTGGATACATTTTTCCAGGAACTGCGAGAGAGGGTGTAAAGAGTTGCAATGGGAAGAAAATTTGAGGCTTCTGTAGAGTTTCCTCCCTTGTGCAGTGGGATGACATATGTTCTTTTCCAAATGGGTGGGACATATTTCCTCTTCTGGGTAAGATATGGCTTCTGCTGCCAGTATTCGGGTAGGAGGTTGTCAGCAGCTGTGGAGCTAGGTTTAAGTTTAAGTAGCATTTTTTTATAGTAGATATTGTTGCAGGTTTTTAGATAAAGTGGTTAGCATCGATGGGTTAGGATTGTTTGGATTAATACTTTTCAGAGGTGAATGTGATAGTGGAGTGGGCAGTTGGTAATATGTTATGGGTTTGCATATGGGAAGGGTGATGGGCCATTGGTGAGGCCACCGTGTTTTCTATAAAGTATTTATGAAATGTAGTCAGCATTTTGAGGAGGGAGAAGGTTTGACAGGAATACAGATATTTTTTTCTGAACCATGATTGAGTAGTGTGTGAATAGAGGACCAGACTTTTTTGGATCATTTTTATGAATAAGTTATAGTTGGTCATAGTATTGTTCTTTATCTTTGTATATTTGTTTTTTTAGCTTAATTACAAAGTTCCCTGTGTCGCTGAAAGCTTTTTTTTTTTTTGCCACTCCCTCCAAACCTTGTCTCTGGTACACATAATGTTTTTGGTGAGGGTGGACAGCCAAGGAGAGTGTTTTACATTTTTATTCAAAGGGTGTTTAAAAAAAAAGGTATTAAAAGTTGTAACTGCATCATCTAATGGAAGAGTTTTTATTATAGACCAGTTAAAACACCTTAGGATACTGTTAAATGAATGTTTGCTAAATTTTATGAGATTCCTGGTTGGTTTATGTTGGTGAGTATTGGGGTAAGTCTGTGTTTGTACACACGGAGATGGTCACTTAGGAAGTTTGGATAAGTTCCACTGATAGTATATTTACTGAGGTCTAAGACTAAAATCCAATCAAGAATTGCTCCCTTATTACTTTTGATGTATCTAGTAGGTGTTGTGATTAGTTGAGTCAGACCAAATAGATTTATGCAGGATGAGGGAGTGTCAGAAGTTACATTTTGTCAGTCAATGTTGACATCACCCAGAATTATTTTTTTGTAAATAATAGTATTAGGTACCCAGGAGATAAATTATTTGAGTATGGGTAAATTGTTACTAGGGGATGTAATTTACAATAATACAAAGTGTTTTTTAGAGTTTAGCTTTAAAGGTGTTATGAGTGTTTCAAACGAGTGAAATTTGGGGATGAATTTGGAATAGAAGGAGAGGTTATAGGAGCTGGGGTACAGTAGGGTGATCCTTTTCCATTTCTGTGGGGTCAGTCAGTCCTCATAATTTTATAGCCTGGAGGTAGTAGTTCTGTCTGTTTCAGTGATAGGTAGAATATCTGGGGAATAGAGAAATAGCCAGGTAGGTAGATAAGTAATTTTATTACAAGTACTATGAAGATTTAATGTTATTAGACTTGGTTTTTTGGCTGGACTTGTGCTTGATGAAGTGGGAGACTGGTGTGTATGTGTGTAAATAGGAACAGGATTGTTTAGAAAATGTCTTTATATAAGAAGTAAAGTGTGCATTAGAGAATGGATCGCTTGTAACTGAAGGAGGGGAGTTATCTGGGCTGTTATGGTACATGCAGGAATTGATAGTATTGAGGTTTATGTTTAGATTAGGTTAGGGTGCATGGCCCCCCACAACTGAGTCTTTTAGATCTGAAGCAAAAATTTGGAATATATCTTAAGGGTGGGTATGAGCGGATATTTTGTTTTGAAGGAGAGGTGATCACAGTGAAGTATTCTGCATTTAAGACAGAGAGTAGTGGAGAGATTGAAGAGGCTAGGGTGGTATATTAGAATAGTTTTTACAACTGGCCAGGTTAAGTAGGAGGCTGGAGGTTGAGTTTCTGGTAGTGCATTTTAATGGAAAATGATGGTGTGTTAAGTTGGAGGTTAGTACTAGAATATGAGAGAATAATAAAAGGTGTTTCCATCTCAATCTCACCAATGAATGGAGCTGTGGGCAGCAACAGACTCTAAATGGTTCCTTATAGGGGGAAGAGTTGTATAGAACTGTTTTGGACATGGACATCTACTGTGATGCATAGTATCCTCAAGGTAGGAGAACACGGATCACAGACTGCATGCCATGGTAGGGATAGCCACTCAGTGGTATAAAATATGACTCTAGGTCATGTTGACTTATGTTGGAGAATAGGCATGGGTAGTTACCGGTGATAAGTGGGTTGATGACCTGGCCTACTCCAACCTATGCAAGGGGTCCATGCTAATGGTGGGAGGGGTGTATGTAAACTTACTGGCCAGTGTGTGCCCACCATAAAGCTGAGCAGCCCTGAGTCAGTAGGCTACTGGCCAGCTGGTGTCTAGTTTCTGAACCTGGGTTACCTGGGATAGCTCTGTTGAGCAAAAGCTGGACGTAAAAACAATCAACCTGCCAAACGTGAACTGAGAATTGCTACACTTAGTGTAGGTTGACTGAAAGTATGCAGCTTGGAAGTGGATGACATGATGATACAGAGGAGGCTGGGCATCCTATGTATCCAGGAGACGAGATGGAAAGGCAGCGCAGCAAAGCAACTTGGCTTAGGATCCAGAGTCTACTCAGGAGCAGGACAGGCTAGAAATGGTGTGGGAATTGTGGTGAGAGAGAGCTTTCAGAAGGCAGTGAGGAATGTCATCAGAATTAGTGATAGATTCATGGCAATCAGACTTTGGTATGATAATAGGGTAGTATTCATCATCTCAGCCTATGCCCCACAGCAGGGTTGTGATAGTGAGGAAAGAGTGCGTTCAGACAGCAGTTGCAGGACCTACTAGATAAAGCAAGATAACATGAATTGGTGTTGATAATTTATTTATTTATTTGACATTTGTTTACCGGGATGGTCTGACTGGGTCTACAGTGCCCATTTTCATCAGAGGCCCGGGGAGAAAAGCTCCACATACAGTACAATACAAATACAGTATAATCCAATACAATAAAGATTACATTAGAAATACTATACAAAAAATAAGTTGAAAGAACAAACTGCTACAAGATGTAATACATTACTGCACAACTAATCAATTCTATACAGTTAAAATATTACAGATGATAATAGTCACTCTCATCATTCATGATGTAGAAATAGCAGCCAGAAAGTTAGTGATGCAGACTTAAAGTGAGAGAGAGTTAAGAAGAATAGAAGCAATAAAGCCTGAGCAGCTTAAGGATATGGTATAGAAGCAGAGAAGGAGTTAGAAGAGTTTCAGGATCTTGCAGTCTGTGAGGGATTGAAATGTGAGAGAAGAGGAAGACCTGAGCATTAGGCAGGCTTTATGCAGGAGCAGAGCCATGTGCTTTTGAGATGATTTTTTTTAAAAGAGGCTTTGAAATGGGTTAGGCCAGGCATAAACCTGGTAGCTAGAGGTAGTGAATTCCAATGTATAGAGACAGAGAATGAATACAGAGAGTGACCGGGTTTTCTTGTGGTTTTGAGATAGCTAAGAGATTTTTGTCTTCTGATCGTAGGGATTGATTTGGTGTGTAAGATGTGACTAGATTGGCTAGTGCAGGGCAGGCAGTAGGCTTGAAAATAAGGTTGTGCAAGGTGGTTAGCTGAATAAAGGCAAGTTGGTTGCGTAGTTCAAGCCAGTTTAATTCTAGGAGTGGTTTACAGTGGTGTGTGTGATATTTAGAGTTTGTGGCAAACTTTGCAACTTTGTTGTAGCACTGTTCCAACTTGCTTTGGGTAGTGTTTTGTAAGTTAGTTAAGATAGGGGCACCATAAAGAAGAGAGGGAAGTAAAATTGTTTTTGCAAGGGTAGTTATGGTTGCTGCAGTAAAAAAATGTTTGTTTCTATATAAGAGTCCCAGTTTTTGATGAGTTTTCTTTATATTTTGCTGTATATGGTGGTCAAATGAAAGTTTATTGTCAATGATAGCACCTAAAAGTTTGGCTTCCTGCACTATTTCTATGGTAATGTTGTCAGATGCAAGGATGTTGAAATGATCAGTAACAAGGGAGGTGTTTTTGGGATGAAAGAGTACTAGTTTTGTCTTCTTTGGATTAAGAAAGCATCGGGCATTTCTTAGCCAGGAATCAACTGCTGTAAAGGGGGTCTATATCAGCATTCCGAAAATTAATAGTTCGAATCATTAAATATCGAACTGAAATGATCGAACTGTTACATTTTCGAAAGACGATATAAAAAAAAAAAACAAACAAAAAACCTAAAGGGTGTAGGCAGGGGGGCAAGCCCCCCCTGCACCCCCCACACCCCCAGCTACTTAAATATACCAACTCCAAGACCACACTGCATTGTAGTAAACAGAAGTCTCCCCTTATGGAGATTTCCGCTTACCCGTTCGATGTTCTGCACTTTTGGCATTCTCGCGTTGACAATATTGTATTCTATATTGTTGACGTTCGAGATGCTGTTAGGAACCCTGTAAAGGAATGTTGAGTTTTTGAGATTAGTTCTGGTAGAGACTGAGCATTGCAGATTATGGTGGAATCTTCAGCGTATTGAATGAGGGTCCCAGGGTGAGAGACAGTGTGAAGGTTTTTTATAAAAATGCTGAAGAGTAGTGGTCCTAAGGGTGAGAGTTTGTTGGACCATTTCACTACTTGTTTACAATCCTTGAGGTAGCTCTGAAAAAATTTTACTGTGTTATGTGAGAAGCCTAAGTTAGACAGTGTCTTCAAAAGTAAGGGGTGAGAAACTGTGTCAAAGGCCTTGGAGAGATCAAGGAATACTGAGGCTGTATAGCATCCTCCATCTCTGGCCTTGTTCACGGTGTCTATAAAAGATAATAGGGCTGTAGCTGTGCTGTGGCTAGGTCAGAAGCCATGTTGCATATTGGTTAAAAGATTGTTTTGCAATATATATTGCATTACTTGCTGATGTTTACCTTTTTCGAGAATTTTGGATATGGGTCACAAGATGGATATAGGACGGAAATTGGATGGATCAAAAGAGTTGCCTTCTTTGTGGATGGGGGTGATGTGAGATTGTTTCCATATGGTAGGTAATTCTGATTTGGATAAAGACCTATTTATAAGGATACTGATTGGGTAGCTGACTGAGTTAGCCACCAGTTTGAGATAGTATGGGGGGAGATTGTCAGCTGAAACAGAGCAGGGTTTTAGTTTTTGTAGCAGTTTCTTAATGGTATCAGAGGGTATGGGCTGAAATGAAAATGGGGTTTGTATGGCATTTTGTTGAGTATGGGGGTTAGTAATGACAGGGTTAGAAGTAGTTGATGGCCTGGGCTTGGTGTCTGAATAGGTTGAAAGGTGGGGGGAGTCCAGCATTAGGGGTGTTAGTAGGTCTGAAAATGATTTTATGAAGTGCTTGTTAAAGTCTTTAGCTATTTGTGAAGGAGGGGTATCAGGTGAAAGGGTGTGCTCTCCATTTCTTACAGGGTTAAGTAGGGAAGGTATGGAGTGCCAAAATTTACTGGGGTTGATTTTATGCTGGAATTGAAGCTGGGAATAATATGACTTCTTATCTCTGTTGATTAGTTTTGTCACTTTGTTAAGTAGTGTTTTGAAATTAACATGATTTTGTTCATTTTTTTGTTTCCAGGTTGACCAGGCTATGTCCCTTTGCTTCATCAGGTGTTTACATTTCTTAGAGAGCCATGGTGCTGAGTTCTTTTTGATTTTTTTCATACAAATGGAAGCTAGTGTATTAAGTATGTGAAGGAAGGTGTGGCCATTATAATTAAAAACAATTTCCAGGGGACTATTATAGAAGAGAAGTTTGATATAAATGGAAGATGGTGCTACTTCACTTCCCAACTTCACAATATTGACAAACCAGTCCTATTCTTCAATCTATATGGTCCTTGCACCCACCAACATATTTTCATATTAGAGGTCTACAATATCCTTTCTTCATTCAAAGACCACTATATTATAGCGGGAGGGGACTGGAACGCTATCATTAACCCTGATATTGACCGTACTAGTAGATCTCCCTCTTACAATCATCAATCATCCATTGCCCTTGAAGAGTTAATGCTTGACCTTAGCCTTGTTGACCCTATCTCACTCATAGGATACTCTTCTAGAAATGAAATATACACATACTACTCGAAATGCTATAACGCATGGTCAAGACTGGATTTCTTCCTCATATCTAATACTCTCTCCCATCTGAAGGCTATCTTTTCCTTAGAGCCCTGATTCCTTTCTGATCACTGTAGAATATCCCTTAAACTTATTCATGATCCAAATACACCTCATATATCCAAACACAATAACTGGACTCTTAATAATAATTTGCTCTTCAACAAAACCATAACTCGATTAGTTACTGAATCATTACATGAAACAAACGTTAACATGGATAAATCGGACATTCCCTTTGACATCCAATGGGCCACTTGTAAAGCTTGCCTCAGAGGTATTCTAATCAATAAAGCTTCGCATCTTAAAAAACTCTATAGAAGCAAAGAATCTACCCTTAAATTAAAGATCCTTACTCTTGAGAATCAATATAGATTGAATCCGAACCCTACCTTTTATGAGGAAATCCTAGACTCTCAAAAAGAACTACTTCACCTACACCAACAAAATCTTTCCATACAGGAACAAAGACTTCTGGCTACCTACTCTGAATGGGCACAAGTGCCATCCAAAGTTTTAGCAAGAATAATTAAAAATACTCAGGCTCTCCCCAGAATATCACCTATACACTTCGATAATAAGATATATAACTCTGATTATGAAATTACACAGCTTTTTACCTCCTTGTTTTCAGAGGTCTACTCTAAGAAAACAGACTCCCTGATCAATCAACATATAGACGTTTTTTTAACTTCTGTTGAATTTCCCACACTTAATGAACAGCAACGGGACATCCTCTCTGCTCCATTAAGCCTTCAGGAAATTTCTGGTGTTATTGACCGACTTAAACCTGGCAAATCCCCTGGTCCAGACGGATTCACAGCTGAATTTTTCAAATCCTTCAACTCAGTGGTTGCTCCTATTCTTCTTAAGGTCTTTAACTATATAATAACGAATGGTATATCAGATTTGCATTGGAATGCCTCAAAAACTATTCTAATCCTGAAAAACAACAAGGACAAAACTGATCCCCATAATTATAGGCCCATTTCTTTAATTAACGTCGATATTAAGATCTTAGCCTCTTTACTGGCCAACAGATTGAAAAAAGTTTTACCGTCGCTAGTCTCCTCGGACCAAGCAGGATTTATGTCTCACAGACACGCATGGGATAATACCCTGACACTGGACTCCCTTATACATTTCACCAAAAATGATAAAAACCCACTTTATGCACTAACTCTTGACGCGTCCAAAGCCTTTGACAGAGTAAACTGGAATTTCCTTTTTCAAACTGTGACCTGTTTCAACATACCCACTGCATTTATAGACATGATTAAAGTCCTATATAAAGACTCTCTCACCCATTTATTTATTAATAAAACTTATCCAAACCCATAAAGATCAAAAATGGTACAAGACAAGGGTGCCCCTTATCCCTCTTTCTCTTTAACTTATACATAGGACCACTTTTTCTATACATTGCTCAAAGTTCCTTTCATAGGATCCCTAAAGTTCTAAATACTAAAGTATTATTGTCTGCCTTTGCAGATGATCTTGTTCTCTACTTTCAAGCACCTAACACAGACCTTACAAAACTAGTCAATTCTATCAATAAGTTCTCGTTGGCCTCAGATTATCAGATAAACTCCAAGAAAACGCACATCTTTCCTATAAACCCTTCAGCTCATAAACCTTATTTATTTCCTGATTCTTCTTTTCAGACAACCTTTGACATCAAATATCTTGGGATTCAGTTTGAACATAATCAACTTTCGACATTCCAAAATAATATGGCCAGAGTCTGGTCAACAATAATTCTCGATCTACGTAGATGGGAACTAATGAATCTCTCGCTCCTCTCTAAATCAGCGATAATTAAAATTAATATACTTCCTAGATTCTTATTCCAATGTAACGCCATGGACCAGATAATCCCCAAATCCTTTTTCTCCAAAGTCAACAAAGAATTAGCCAAATTTATCTGGTTTCCCAAATCAGTTAGGATTTCATATTCCAACTTAACATCCCTTAAAAGTAAGGGTAGCCTAAGCCTTCCAAACCTCCATCTCTATTATACAATTATTTCTGCTAACAAACTCCTGTCTATTTCGAACTTAAACTTTAGCACATACAATTCTTATCCTAATTGGTCTAAACTTTGGTACCAACACATCTTAACCAAGAGGTTTAATCCAGTCGCCCTTCCTTTTCTTTCTATGGATGTTATAGATACTTTAAAATTATCCAAGTGTTTAAAACAAAAAGTTAACTCTTTTCAAGATTTGCTAAAACTCATTAAACTTGACAGTGTTTTCCCTTTATTTCAACCCCTTCACTTAAATCCTAATATTAAGTTAAATAACATGACAATTAACCTTTCTAATTTCCCTCTTATTAAAAACTTTAGAGTCTGGGATATTCTGAAATATAAAGATGAAACTTTCACTAATTTACACAAAATTCTCAAGGTTAACTGTAAATACATAACTATTCTCCATCAGTTGCGAGAATTAGTCACATCAAAAGTTGCCCATATTAAGCCAAATAAACAAGCTTTCACCAGTATAGACGTAGTCATTCAATCTCTATTACTTCCGGAGAAAATGCTCTCCAAATCATACAAACTTTTAACTTCCATAATTCATGATTCAGACTGCCTCTTCTCCAAATATTGGGATAAACACAACTCTCAAATATCTGAGAACCAGAAACTCTCTGCTATAAAAAATACTTAAGACTATTCCCCCTTCAAGAAGCTCTTCTACACCCAGTTAATGATAAATAACAATGCTTACTACACTCCCTCTAAATTGAACAAGTTTGATTCTAGGAAACCCTCCTCATGTCCATATTGTTCCTTTCCAAATGCTGACCTCCTACATGTTCTATGGTCTTGCCACCATTCACATAAACTCTGGTCCTCATTGAAAATCCGCCTACAGAAAATGGGCTACCATAAATCCACTGTCTCTTGGGAGTTAGCAATCGTTCACATTCCCACTAGAGATCTTTCTAAATTTGACACTCATGTGTTGGTTTTCATTTGCTCGCTTATGAAATTTTATATCACCAAAAATTGGCTTGATCGTATTAAATTATGCTGGAATAACTTTAAGAATTTGGCCCATTCATACATCTCAGCACAGAAAACTATATTGAAAAGCCCTAAGAAGATTGCTCTCATCAAAAAAGTTTGGGAAAAAGTTTTAGATCTCATTAGTAGTAAATAATAATTCTGATTCCTCCTCTGGTCATGTAGACCTTGTTTTCCTTTTCCTCCTATATACTTCTCCTTATCTGTATGTACCCTTTCAATGGTTGCATTTTGGTTAACACTTGTACATATTGTATATAATTCATTAGTTTTTGTTATTTGTGTTAGGTTTTATCATATTACATGTTTGTTTATGTTCTGTATTTTCACCTAGTTCCTAAATACCAATACTCAATACATTGTGTCTTTTTGTTGACATTTTATGAATCAATAAAAAGTTTTTTTAAAAAAAAAAAGTATGTGAAGGAAGGTGTTATTAAAGTATAGTACAGCATAATTAAGGGGTAGCTGTTTAAGGGGTGTCCAGTCTATTTACTGTAGGAGATTGTTGAATTTATGCTGACAATAATTAATTGAGTTTCTAACTGATTTTATAGTGTGTACTCTTTGCTGTTGCGAGTTTGTTCTAAGGGAGTAAACTGGCAGATGATCGTTCAGGGAGCTAGGCAGTGTACCAGAAGAGGGGTAATTAGCAGGGTGGGATACTAGAATCCAGTCTAAGGTGAATTGGCAGGCAAGATCTTTGCCGTAGCTTGTTGGAGCATTGAAAAGCTGAGAAAAAACATACAGATTTATACAATTTGTGGGGAAGTCAGAAACTATGGTTTGCCAATCTATATTTACGTCTCCTAAGATTATTGTTTCAAGGTTTATTGTTTCGGGTGTCCAGGATAAAATATTTTCCAACACTGGTATATTGTTACCTGGTGGGATATATATTATTATTATGCAAATTCTTTTTGATATATTGAGGTTCAAAAAGGAGATTAGAACCCCCCAGATGGTTTACCACCATAAACAATCAGTGAGGTAGGATGTTCATGGATACAAAAGACAAGTTGTCTGAACTCTAAATACTTGCCTCGAGTCACAGCATCTAATTTTATAGTTATGGTCTTTTCAATGTCTTTCCAGGGATATATTACACTGATGAGTGAAATATGCTGAAGTGTTAATGTAGCTTCACCTTAAGCAGTAAAAGGCCTATGAGTGGGGGGTGGGGATATCCTTCCAGCAGATTCAATACTACAAAACAATGCACACTAGACTTAACAAATTAAGTGATTTGCATATTGCCTTACATAGATTTAACTTTATTTGTTGCTTGTGTACTTTTTGCTAACTGCAGGTGAAATTCAACTGTGCAAGTTCTTTAGGCAGTGCGATATGATATCTGACTACTGCTACTGCTGCAGAAAGTACATGTGCTTGTTTTAATAGAGTTTACTTGATTATTGGTAGTGTTGTCGCCTCACAGTAAGACGTTGTCCTGTTCGATTCTCAGCTAAAGCATCTTCTGTGTGGAGACATGCATGAATGGGTGTACCTTCGTTGAAGGTTGTGCGTCAGAGCTGGCAACTCGGTATGTAAAAATCTACTACCAATCATTAGCGGACCGGAGTTCCACTGTGGCGACCCCTAACTGGGAATAGCCGAAAGACACAACAACAACAACTTGATTATTTGTTCCTTGTAAACATTTGCTAGCTGCAGGTGAAATTCAGCTGTGCAAGTTCTTTAGGTAGTGGGATATGATAAGTCTGACTAATGCTGCTGCTGCAGAAGGTACATGTGCTTGTTTCCCATGGAGGGAGGGAGGGAGATAGAGAGAGAGAGAGAAAGAGGGAGAGAGATAGAGAGAGGAGAGAGAGAGAGAGGGAGAGAGAAAGTTTTTGATGGTTGAACTAATTAGGCACAGTACTATTTGTCTGTACTCATCCACCTTAAGTAATGTTTGGCAAACAAGAGTAGTGCACTATATGTCACAGTTTTGCATTTCAGCTTTCTAACCTTTAAAAAGGACAATAAGCATACAGAGGTATGCAAGTTTGGGATTACTAAAAACAAAAATGGTGGCTTCCACAGTATAGAAGGACAGAAAGAAAAATACACTAAACTAACAAGAGATATGTGTATGCATGCAAGTGTGGGGTTACTGAGATGTAGGTTTACAGGTGTTAGATGGACAGGAGGCAAGCCTATCCGTTAGTTCCCACTCTTTGCTACATAACATACAATCTGTAAATCTGATATTTAAGCACTTAGAAAAGGCAGTCAGCTAGAGAGTGTAACATATATAAAAATAAAAAAAGGAAGCAACTCTAGAAAATGACAAAACTCTTCACAAACAGAAACTCTCATATACTAACAATCACTTACATTATCCAGTAAATGTGCTGTTCATACAAACATAAAATCAGGTATTACAATAGAAGCCTTCAGTAGAAGTGAGTGGAAACATATATACATAACATAAACATATGTACTACAGATTAGCAGGGAGAAAGAAAAGAGAAAAATAACACTTAGCCATATGGCAACAGACTATAGACTTACTTGATGTAACTGCAGTACAAACAACAAGAAAAATGTTGATGGTTTCTCGGAATCCTACTGTAAAACATCCATCCAGTAGAAACTTGCTAATACAATTGCTACACATTAATAGCAGAAAGACAGAGTTTGATGCTATTACTGCAACCTAGAGTAAAAAGTCAGTAGACGTGTTGATATATGTACTACACATTATATATATATATATATATATATATATATATATATATATATATATATTTATACACATAAACACACACACAAACACACACATTTACTTGCTTTATAATAACTGTCATGCAATCCATCATTATAAGTCCTGCCTTCCCATAAACCTCACTCCTCCACTTGAACATTATTCTGCATGTATTGTCACAACAAATTCCATTTATTTTTATGTAATTTGATCATTCCCTTTTCTGAAGACCCCACCTCCATTTTTTATCTCTTTTACAACATTCAGTACTTCAAATATAATTGGTTTAAGTTTTGATTTCCATTTTCTAGTAATTGTCTTTTTTGGCAGTATTGTTATGTCTAGGCAATGTAGATCCTGTGTCCTAGGAGAAAATAATCATGTCCTTAATTTTGCTGCCCCAGTATTTCTGACAAAGTATTCTGTATAGACTTTTTAAACTCTGCCAACTTACTACACCCAAAAATCATGTTCCCATTTACCTCTTTCTTTCCAATCACACCTCCAGCATTTGGTGTCTACCTGATGACAAATTATTTGAAGTCTAGTTTGCTTATAAAAATACCCTTGCAAATGCTTTCAAACAAAATCCTAAACATTCTGGACTTTGTTGCATACCTGGGAGCCATAATTAATCCTGCCATTGGCAGCATCATAGTGCAGTGGATAGTGTTGCTATCTCACAACAAGGGGTTCCCCAGTTTGATTATTGGCTGGGGTGCCTTCTCTGTGGACTCTGCATGCCCTCCCTGTGCTTGTGTGGGTTTCATCTGGGTGCTCTGGTTTCCTCCCACATTCCAAAGACATGCAGTCTAAATTGACCATAAGGGTAAATGTGCATGCGAGTGTAATGTGTAGAAGAACTACTCTGGCAGGGCTAGCCACCTGGTACTATAAACCTTGGCTCTAGATAATTGTCACTGTTGAAGTAACACCCCAACTCCATGTGCATAAATGAGAAAAAGGGGTTGTGGATGGATGGAAATAACTCTTCCTCTCCAATTCTATTCTCTTAATATATACTAGGGGAAAAGTGTCAGGGTAGGGCCTTATTGCTGTGACAACCCTTTTGGTTTGAATATGTGAATGGCCTTTTTAGTTACTATTTTCTCTGTATGTGGACAGTATGATCCTTTCATTCCTCACATTCCACTGCACTTTATAGTTTAATACATTGTTGTTACACATTCTCTTTGTGTCTCCCAACAATTGACAAAAAACACACAAATGAAATTCATTTCTCATAGTAAATCACACCCACTGAAATGATTTACCATTTTATTATCAGGTACTTTTTGTTATTTTTTTCACATAATACGTGTCTCAGTCCTTCCTCATACCCACTTATGGGTTATTGCACATTTGTTTGACTTGAGCATTATACTTGATATGATTTGTGTATACTGTATGTACAACTTTGTTAGATATTTTATCTTTGTTTTCTCTCGGCTTCAGTTTTTTGCATCATGTCTGCATTTTATTGTAATCTGTATATATTTTGTTTGCACAACTTTACTGCCTGCTTGGCCAGGGTCATGGCTGAAAAGGGTCCTTCAACCACTTCACTTAACAAACATCAAATAAATAAATGAAAGATAGAGTGGAAGCCAGCCCCAGACTTCTTCAGGATACCTAACCTCCTTCAGAGATGAAGTGCATTCCTATGATATTTTGGAGAGATAATGGGATTGAGGATCATGAACGTGTCAGTGTTGTACATGAGAAAACTTTTTATAAAAAGGAATTAAACTATTCATGTACTGAAATTAAACAAAAATATTGAATTTAAACTAACAAATAAATAAGAAACAGTGGTGAAATGATGTTAAAACACAAAACCAAATTTCTAAGAATAAAATAAAACTTGGCGAGAACCTAAACATATTTATTTTATTTATTTATCTATGTACATAAGTTGTTTGTTGTTGTTGGTAACTGAGGTACAGCAGCAGCAATCTGTCTGGACTGTATTCAAGTTCAGCTCAGTGAGGAAAGATGCAAATCAAATGTAATCAAACATTAACAACAGATACCAAAAACAAAATGAAATGCAATCAGGCATTAGAAAGAGACAGCAAATACACAACAGGCATTTAAAGTATATCTAAGTAATGTTCCTACATGCACTCTACAGTAGGCCTTGTAACATGGGAGGCAGTTGTGCATAAGCTGAAGTTTAAATATGCAAAAGATGAGATACAGCAGCAAACATTTTGTGCATAGGATCATGTATTCAGTGTATGTGCAACAGATACTGCTGAGGGGGGTTGAAGAAGTCAGGGAGGGAGAGTATTTGAAGTTGAACAGAAGGGAGGAAAAAGAGAAGAGGGGTAGAAGTGGAAAGCTATGTTGTTGTATCATCATGGGTAACATGAGTACTAATTAAAATAACAGAAAAAGGTTAAACAATGCTGAAATAAAATAATCAATGAACAAGCTAAGGTCCAGCTGCAAATGAAGAAAAGAAAGTAGAGTATAACATACCAAACCTATTCCAGCTAAGGATATAGGAGAAAAGACTAAGTAAAAGATAATACAAAAGCTGAGACAAAGGAAGCTCTTGTTTATGGATATGGATAGAAAAGATGTAAGCATTAAAAATGGTTTTAGTCCCTTTAGTTGTATATACAGGTTATGCACAGTTTTAGCAAACAGAAAAAAAGTTGTAGATAACAATTAATAAACTGTTGAAGGAATTTACCTGGAGGGTGAAGATGGCAAGAATTAAATGGGATAAGATAATCCCCCCGACCAAGGTGGATTAAGATTACTCGATTTAAATAGATATATACATTACACAAGCAGAAGGTTATGATTCAAAGTGGAAAGTGATGATGAGGAACTGTGTTGGGGGGGTGGGGTTCAAGAAATAGAGAGTAGGATTTTGGATGCAGACCTTTAAAGAGAAGAATAACAACCATACAGAATATTATATTGATACATTTGCAGAAAGTATTCTAACAACTAAGGCAACATGGTTATGGAGAAAGGAGATTTTAACATTAGGG
The DNA here is from genome assembly GCF_019279795.1 of Protopterus annectens. Classification (NCBI taxonomy): domain Eukaryota; kingdom Metazoa; phylum Chordata; order Ceratodontiformes; family Protopteridae; genus Protopterus; species Protopterus annectens. The sequence goes on along the minus strand of NC_056741.1, from coordinate 1,875,033,732 downwards.
ATGACTGCAAGTAGAGGTACAGAAAGTAGGCAAGAGGGGATGTAATTTACTGGAAAAAACTGGCAAAGAACCAATATATTGAAAGCAAATAACTAGAGAGGGAAGGGTAAATGAATGATTTCCAATGTCTAAGAAAGGGAATTTAAGATGAGGTGAAGAATTGATTTAACCAGTATCTCTGAAGCACTTACTTTTGTTTTCCTTTAGCAAATGAGAATAAAGAGACTGCTTGAAAAAACACTTTTAATGTTGGCAGTTGAAGGGGGAAGCCACCAGACTTCACAGTCCATATCTTTGCTTAGTGCTATCCATTGTAGGGTGAAACAGCATGCTTCCATACCCATTTTGGTTTTATGTGAAGTATATATAGTTCCTCTGGTCATCTGGGAATTATAGGTGGGATCTGCACTCCTGTGGCAGTGATTAAGGTGCTGTACTCTAACCCCAGTTCTGTATATAACAAGTTGTGTATTATATCTGATATGTTGCATGAGACAGACTTGTCTTTTATAATAGAGACTTGGCTGGAGAAAAGCCTGTGCTCAGTTCTTTCATCTTTGGTGCTCCTTGGTTCCTTCTTGGGCTGGTGGAGGGGTTGCAGTGTTTTCATCTTTCAAACATTGAACTGAGGAATATAAAATCCAGGATTACCATCTGATTGAGTCTGCCATGGATACACCAGTTAACTCTGGGTACCTTTTCATCTTCAGTTCACCTATCTCATAAGTGATTAATCCTGGGTGACATCAGTACTGGGCCAGATGAGAAGTCAGTGCCTTTTGTGAATCAGTTTTTAAGTATTATGGAAGAGATTCAGGTTTGTCTTACCCCAGCTACCTAGGCTTTTAGTTCCACATGTACACTGCATTTGGTCTTTGAGCTGTCTCATGGTCTGATCATTCCCTTGTTCTGTTTATGGTAGACCAACCCCTGTTGGAATTTCTTGACCTTTGACCTTTTACTGTTTCGGTGCTGGAACTTTTGTCTGCTCATCCCAGACTCCTTAAGTCCTATACTACACCAAAATCTGCAGGATTGCTATGCTGCTGATACAGAGATATTGCTTATTATTGATTATGGGACACATGTAACTCTTTACTTCTTACTCCCTTTCCATGTCAGCCTGGTTCACTTCAGGCTATGATGACCTTGGTTCGATCCTGAGCTCCATTAGCTCAGGAAGACTGCTCAATGGCTGGTGCACAGTCCGCTGTCCATGCTGAAGAGAAGTTTGCCCTGTGCAACCAGTCTTCATGTCATCAGTCATAGTTCTCACAGAAGAAGTCCATTTACTTCTCTGGGATGGTTGCTGGAGTGGCAAACTGATTGGCTGCTTGTTCCTGGTGATTGAGAAACTGAGCAATCCAGAATGTCTGGCCACCCACAACGTTTTGTCTTCTGAGAACTGTAACATTGCCGCTCCATTCTTTGCCACCAAGCTTTCAAAAGTCAAATTGAGCATCAAGCAAATTGTGCCAGCAGGGTATATAGGTGGTCCCTTTTGCTGTCTTTGATTTGGTGTAAGTTTCTGTTTCCTAGTTATGATGATTTTATCTCTCTAGTTTAACAAAAACTCTAATAGGCACTCAACCTTAGACTGGATCCTTTAGTAATAAACCAAACAAATTACAAATAATTGGATGCCTTACTGACACAATAAGCGACCCCCTTCCTATTTATGCAGCCAGGAGTCACTGTAGCCATTCCAGATGAATCATTTATATCCAGATTTGCAATACAACTAACTTAGGCTAAGAAACCTTTGTCAATAAACTTAACTCATTATATTTGGAACATACGTAAAATCATACCATTAGATTCTGCTATCTCAGATTTTAGCGAGACCTTTCTGAATACTTTCAACAATCTTACCCCACTCTGTATTAAAAAAGTCAATCCAAACCCTGCACCATGGCTAACAAAGGATAGAAAAAATATATGCTTCAAAGTGATAAGGCCTGGAGAGAATGGAAAAAAAAAATAAAACACAATGCATTTCTAATTTAAGGCACGTTAAACATCTCACAAAGCATAATAACAAGTTAGACAAAAAACCTACAATCCAAGTAGCAAAAAACCCAAACTATTCTGGTAATCTATAAAGAAAATATTACATTCTGAACAAACTACCACACTCTCCCCATCAGCTACTGGCTCTGTTCCCCTTACAGTTTGTCTCCTTCATTAAAAGTAGTAGCACCTCCCCTCTCATCTCAACCTGTGTCCACCTCTGTTAAAAAACAAAAGTCCTCCTACTTAAGTTAAAACCAACCCCTTGGCTGCTGACCAACTCCCAACTAACTGTCTGAAAAATTGCTGCTGATGCTACAAATTCCCAGTTTCCATCCTGATAAATAGATCCATATCATGAAAATATTTCCCTTTAGTTTGAAAAAAAATATCCTATATTATACCATTACACAAAGGAGGTGCATTTTTATAGAGTTTAAAAGCTATAGCTGAATTGCAATCCTAAAGCCTTTTGCCAAAAATTCTGGTGAAGTGCATCCTCATACAACTTATACAGCATCTCAACTCACATAGCTCTGTCTCCAAACTCAGCACAGCTTCAGACCACACCATAGTGTGACAACTGCTCTCCCTAATTTACCATTACCATCAACCAACACAGGAATAACAGCAACTAGTAGTAATGTTTTCCTTAGATTTATCTAAAGTATTGACACTGTATCCCACCACTGTCTTCTGTCTAAACATTCCTGTGCAGGTCTCTCTTACTCCATCCTTTTTTCAGTTCCTTAACTACCTATGTAACAGGCAGCTTGCAGTTAAATGGCAACAGAACCTCTCATGCTTTCAAACAGTTACTGCTGATGTCTCCCAGGGTTCTGTCTTAGGACCTCTTCTTTTTAACATTTTCATAAACAAGCTACACACCACCAAACATCATGCTAGTGCAATTTGACATGGTAATAATTCTGTCTTTATATGTGCAGCTGCATCAACAGATCAACTTCAGAAGATCACCCCAAACTTTTTCTTGTCTGAAAAGCTCTAGCTTAATTCTTTATCCCAGCAAAACAAAAATCAATGTTCTTCATTACTAAACGATATCTCATCCAAAACCAATCCTTCAGTATAACTTCACCCAGTATCACTAAACTTGAAACAGTAACCTTAACCAATTTATTAGGCATCATAATTGACAATCTCAAAACTGACAATCATAGATTGCAGATACCTGGCTCCTTCTATAGGGCCATATAATACGTTAGTGACTCTGCAAGGAAAACATTAGGTTCAACTTAATTAATTCCATTGCTCCTATATGTTTTCCTCACAAATGTGACACAGAAAGCCAAACAGTGTTCCTTTTCCATAATAAATTTTTATTGAAATATATTTTCCAAAAACATTACAAAAATACAATAAACATCACACACATAATACACTATAACTACTACAAACCATTTATACAATATCTACATGAAATGCTTCCTATATTTAATATATTCCTAAAATCAGTATCATGCTAATATAATATTGAAGACCTTTTCCCATATTTTCGGGTTATTAATATTTTTGTTAGTTTGTTTCAGAAGTAATTTATGTGCTAGTATATGCTTTATAGCCACAAGCTTAAAATTATTCCATGATGTCTTATGTGGTTCTAGCCAATTTGTGGCTATATAGAGTTTCATCAGCAAAAAATATTCATACAAATAACAGTTTGCGATCTGGAAAGCTCTCTTGGAGGAATGTGTAGAATCATAAATTCCCATGACAGTGTAGAACTTTGATAACCCATCTTTTGCAGTTGTACTTTAAGAGAGTTCCAAAGTTTATATACGCATTTACAACTCCAGAACATATGAAGAAGATCCGCTGTTTGATCTGCACAGTATGGACAAATTGGAGAATTCCTAGGGTTAAATTTATGTAATCTAAGATGTGTGTAATATGCATTGTTCCAAATCATCAATTGTGTGTACATCAGTTTTTGAAAATAAACTGATTTCCTAGTTATATCAATTGCTTTTAATATCTGATTGTCTGTTACTGTTACTTTGTTTACCCAATACTCTGAAAGCAAAATTTTGTCCTGAAATTTCAAGTCCTTAATTAATTTATATGCAGTTGCTATAAATTTAGTGTCTTGTTGGATAGCTTGCCACAATTCAGAGCACTTATCCACAAATCCGGCTGCAGGTTTAAAGTTCCTAAAGTAGCTCAAGGCAAGTTCTTTAACTTGTCTCATTATAACAATGTAACTTCTAGGTAGATTCATTTCCTGTCTAATTTGTAAAGCCGATAAGTCAAGTTTATTAAAAACATCAAATAGAGTCAGATTAAGTATTAATGGAAATTTGCTGAGATCGATCAGCTGATTATTTAGTTTAAAATTAGGATTCCTGTGGAAAGGTTGAAGAACCATCATATATTGCAATAAATCTACGGACTGAAATAACGTTTGCAAAGATGAGACACAGGTTATTATGTGGTCCATGACCCCATATTTTATCAGACTAATTTTGTCCATAAAGGGCAATGCTTTAGGATTTATTTTCCTATCCAAAATATGCTTATGATTCAAGACCACCCAAGTTGGTATCCATTTTGTATTCGGTACATCATAATTAGCAATTCTTAAAATTTTATTAGCGTTTACAATCAAATAATATGCTTCAAAGTTTGGTAGCTCAAGTCCCCCTCTTGTTTTAGGGGTCATTAATTTCTCATAAGATATTCTAGTTCTTTTGGGTTCCAGATAAATTTAGCTAGATCTTTATGCATTTGTTTAAAAACTGTTTTTGAAATTGATAATTGGGCAGACCTAAATATGTATAACATTCGTGGTAGTATATTCATTTTCACTATTGATACTTTTGCTAATAAGTTTTAAATTCTTCCATCTGTCACAATCAGCTATTATGTGTTCCCATACTCGTTTAACATTATTGTTATAAAAGTCCTTATTATCCGTAGAGAAGTTGATACCCAAATATTTAATATTTTCTTTACATGTTAACTTCCCCATCAGGGCCATTAATGAAAAAGGTTTTGGGGTTCTTAACGGGAAGATATTCGTTTTCTGTAAGTTAATTTTATAATTAGAAACTACTGAAAATTCGTTTATGAGCTTTAATATCTTTTCACTGTCCAAAATTGGGGTTGTACAATAAATAATAAGATCATCGGCAAATGCTGACATTAATATTTTATTCCTATAAATTATTGGTGCATTATGATACAAATTTTGCTTGATATATAAAAATAGGGGTTCTAGATATAGGTTAAACAATAAGGGGGACATGGGACAACCCTGACGAGTACCATTTTTAATCTGTATTCTGTTAGAATAAGTCCTATTGATGTATAGCGTAGTGTATGGATTACTATATAATATTTGTAGTATCTGAATGAATTCTTGGGGCAAGTTAAAATAGGGTAACACATCAAACAAAAAATTTATGTCTACTCTATCAAATGCTTTCTGGGCATCTATTATAAGAGCATAGATATTAAAGTTGTTTGTTTAGCATACGTCATCATATTATGCAGTGTAAGTGTGTTATCGCTGGTTTGTCTAGTTGCCATAAATCCAGCTTGTTCCTTAGAAATTAGATATATCAAAACCTTCTTTAGTCTCGATGCTATAATTGATGTTAAAATTTTCATATCCACATTCATTAGTACTATTGGTCTGTAATTATCTGGGTTAAGGGGATCCAAATTGGTTTTATGTATGAAAATTGTTTTTGACGCATTGAGGTGGGGGTCACTAATTTTATTTTTAGTTATATAATTAAATACATGAGACAATTCTTTTCCCAAACTATCAGCAAACTTTTTGTAAAATTCAGCTGTAATACCATCAGGCCCTGGCGACTTATGTACTTTCATATGTTGAATTGTATATACTATTTCTTCTTTAGAAATAGGTTTAATCAGGTCACTTTGCAGGCTCTCTTCTAATTCTGGAAAGTTAATTTTTTGCAGAAAACTTTTATTCTGGTTATGTATCAGTTTGCCCCTCATACACCTTAGTATAGATTTTCCCAAAAACATCAACAATATCCTCAGTTTTAGAATATATTGTGTCGTTATACTGAATTTCCGAAATATATCCAGTTGTTTTTGATTGATTTATAATCCTTGCCAGTGCATTTGATGGTATTTGAACATTATTAGCATATTTCACTAAACACCTATGTTCTTGAAGTGTTAATTTATTATTATGAAGCAAAAAGAGATCCCTTTGAAGCTTCAACATTTCCTCCTCAGTTTGAGCATTAAAATTCTGAATCAGCTCATTATCAAGTTGTTTTATTCTTATTTCTAGTTTTTGAATATCACTATTATGAATTTTCTTATAATATGAGGCTTCTTGTATAAGAAATCCTCTAATTTGAGCTTTAGCTGTCGCCCATTCAATGTCAGGAGTATGTTTTTGGAGCTTCAAGCTATCTGTAAATTCTTTCAAATATTTTATAATTCCATCTGCTATCTCTTTTTTACTTAAAAGATTTGGGTTGAGTGACCAATTATAACCCCTATGCCTTCTTGTGTCTTTTAAATCTTTAGAAAATTTTAACGAAATTTTTGAGTGATCTGATAGATGACGAGTATGTATAACCACCACTGGTTCTAAATTGCTAGTGCTTTAGATATCAAAAGTAATCTATTCTAGCCCACATTTTGTGGCATGGTGAATAGAAGGTGTATTTATTTGCATTATTAATATCTTGTGAATAAGAAAAGGGGTCATATAATTGAAAATCTTCCTTAAAATCATTTAATGCTATCCCGGCCTGCTTATTAAATGCTCTCTGTGGACAAGACCTATCCAACTTTGGATTTTGATAGGTATTCCAGTCCCCACCCACAACAAAATAATAACCATCATATTGTGTTAATATTGGATATAATGATGCTATGAAACTGTGTTGATCATTACATGGGGCATATATATTCAAAAGTAGGATAGGTTTATCAAATGCATTATCCGATAAAATCACATAACACCATCGCCCATTTGGATCCACTTTGGAGTCTAAAATCCTATCTTTGTATTGGGTTTTGATAATTATAGCCACTCCGCACTGTTTGTCTTACCTTCTGATGTCACTAGCTCTCTAATCCAGTTCTTTTTCTAATATCATTCCATTGTTCATTCATCAAATGTGTTTCCTGTAGAAATACAAACAGTGCTTTGTCCTGTAATAATATGTGTAGCAACAGCTTTCTCTTCTTCAAGTTCTGGAGCCCTTTAACATTCCATGAGTTCAACTCCCACATTCACAGGTCTTGGTATCAAATAACAATATAAGAGGGGAATTATGAAATTGACATGTATTGACTGTACACTATATCTAATCTGGAAGCATTTCCTACATCCCATCCCTAACCAGTGCTTACCCACTTTACCCCTGGACCAGGATTTATATAGGTCTTGTATAAGAGAAAATATAAACAAGGTTAAACACACCAACACATTGAAAAACTTCAGGTAATAACATTTAAAACATTTCCTAAACATACAACCTATATATTCTAGCATATCTACATCAAAGTGTAAACTACACATTCCCTACCAAACACCGCTACTTAACTACAGCTTTGGTTTAACTATTAGTTAAACAAATCTCATTTCTAAGGTTATTACTGTGTAAAGGAAAGTTTTAGTAGATTGGGTACTTATTTTATCCTACCTTAAGTATCTGTTTTGTTGCAATCATTATGTACATAAACTTTTTACAGAAGAGAGGAGAGAGAGAGAGAAAAAAAAAATACATCCTACATTTTAGATCTGTACCCTACACAGTGCCTGCCACTCACTGCATATAGTAAAAAAACAATTTTGGTTCACACCTATAAAAGAAGAAAAAAACAGTAAAAGTACATGTTATTATGTGCTTTAAGTACATACTGTAATGTTATTTAGTTATAAAAAGAACATTAACATATTATTTTCAGTTCTCTTTGTCTTCTCAAGCCAGGAAACCATCAGAAATACTCACGACACGGGACCTCTTTCACAGCAGGACCACAAGAAGTATTACATCCAAATCTACACTCTCAGTTGAAATCCAGGCATTTCCTGTTTACCACACAATGGAAATAGACCTTGAGGCCATAAAAGTCTGGAAACCAGACAGCAGACCCTCAGATTAGCATAAACAAACAGTTTTATTGCCTTTTCAGAGGCCTGAACAGTTTAGTGAAGAAACAAAGGATTAGAAAAGCCTTGAGGTAAAATACATGCTGGATCTGACTACAGGAACATGCCAGTCTCAATTGAAGTTCTTTTCAGCCCTCTGATGCAGGTAGAACTTTAAAAACTTTCAGAAACACTTATTTTGCCTGATTTTTATTGGAAACAGAATATTTAGTGCCATCCACCATAAATGTAAGCATATTGGGGTATTTCATCTGGAATTTAATTTGTTTATCAATCAGAAATTTACAGTAAGCAGATAAAGACTGCCTAGCCTGCCTTACTTGTAATGGTAAATCTTGAGCCAGAAATATTTTAACATTTTTCCACATAACATAGCCACCATTTTTTGCAGTAAACAGTATTTTGCTAACATCTTGAAAGTTCAATATCTTAACATATACAGGTCTAGGCATAGTAGAAGCTTGTACCTCTCTCAGTGCTCTGTGTGCCCTTTCTATTACAATCTGTTTCACCCCATCAGCATCATTTAACAGTATTTCAAATATTTGTGTTATGGCTGGTATTAGCTCTGCATACTGGATGTTTTCAGGGATTCCTCTTATAATAATATTATTTCTTCTAGACCTTGCTTCTAAATCAATAAGTTTATTTTGCATGGCTTGTACATCCACATCACATACCTTTGATTTTTTCTCCAGCATGTCAATTTTGTCCTCTATTTCAGAAATTCTGGTCTCAGTTTTGTCCATTCTCTGAAGCAATTGATTGCATAAAACTCCAAATGTTTGTATTTGTGAGGTCAAGTCCTTTAGAGCTTCCTGTATAGGTAGTAAAGCGTGTTTGATATCCTCCATGTTTAGTGGCTGATCAGTCCTGGATCTAGTTTCTGGTTTCTGTTGTTCCTGCTGTCTAGTAATCCTTTGTTTTTTTGCAGTTCCATCCTTTACTGGCGACTGTAGCTCTGACAACTTTGTCTTAGTAGTAGTTGTTTCCATGGTTCTTCCTTGTTGCAAGATTTTTCTTTCCCCAAGCAGAAAGGCAGAATAAAGAAAGTACACGGTCCTTTGTTTGTTTCTCTCTTCAGAGCAAAGTAATCACTTGTAATCCTGATGTATAAATACTTTTTTTTCCCACTTTTTTAACTGATTTTAGATTAGGTCAGTATAAATGCAACTTTTTATCATCAATTTGATGTTTAAACCTCCTGATATCCACTCAGATCAGAGATTTTCCTCGGGTTAATTGAAGAGCTGCAGGTTAGCAGTGTTTACAGCATGGCAGCCATCTTTGAATCCCAAACAGTGTTCCTGCTGCAACAAAGTAGCTACATTTGCTGATCACCCTATATACAGATTGCATCATTGTGAGGCTGTCAAACAACTAAACTGGCTTGAACTACCCAACTACCTTACTTACATAAAACTAATTACTGCATGTAATTGTATTAATTCTCCAGAAAGACTCTTGTTGGGAAAATATACCCTGCAGGCATATTCCCCTAGTAGGGTCCTACGTCCAAGCAAAAAAAACAAAATATCATAAATAAGTCAAACAAAACTCTAAACTTTGGACCAACATTCAAACAGAACTAAAAAGGCCTGGAAAAGTCTCCAGTTTTAAGCTTTTTGTTAAACAGCATCTCACCCAGTCTCGGTTATCTGCATGCTCCTCATCTAGGTGTGACTTCCCTCATATTCAGCTCATGCTGTTCTCTCCAACTGTTCAAGTTCTCTTCCTAAGCAGAAATACTGCTACCATTTTTCCACGTTAACTCTTCAGTTTAACAATACACTCATCCACTATATCTAATTATTCTTTCATATAACTGTCACCACCATTAAATAATCTTTAGCTATACTATATCCATAAGTCATCCTCTGTGATGACTATAACTTGTATGCAAAATCTTATCTTTTTCTACACTCATCCTTCTTCCTATTTTTGCTTACATTAAACCCCATTTTCACTTTAACTCTTATGCAATATTGTATCTCCTCACCAACTCCTTTTCCTATCTCACTTACTGTAACATCAGGTATTATTTAAATGTAGTTTGACAAAAATACAGTATTCTCTTTGCATAAGTCTAAAAATGCAGCCAATATTAAAGGAGACCTTCACATTTTGCATACAGTTTCGGTGAATGCACTTTCAACCAATGAAAATAACCTTCAGTCAAGAATACTGATAAGAATAAAACGTGCTAACAGAATGTACAGTACTTTGAGTACGAAAGCTCTCGTTTAGATGGTACAAGTCTTGGGAGCTAGGGTTAAGGAGCCGTGTGGAAATTTACGGGGTTTTGGTATCATTAGGAGATAGTTCAGACACAGTTAGTTCATTTGGAGTGATGCACAGAAAGTCAGTGCAGTGCAGTCTTCATTAGTTTAGTACAGATACTCAAGAGTAAGTGCAAAAGTCAGATCAAATACCTAACATTCCAGAATATTAATTATATTATTCAGGAAGGAAAATGAGTGCAGAAGCTATGGACATGATAACATTCTGAGTACAGAATTTATGGACAGTATGAGTGCAGAAGCTACAGATTATTTCAGTTTACCAGCACTGTTATTGGAGGCAGTAAGATTTGATTAGGATATTGTTGACATCTACCTCCACTGTACATTCATTAACTACAGTATATGCAGACTTTTATTCAGAAAGATACACAAGACGATTTGGCACATAAAGGAGAGACTAGCATCTGTTCTACACAGTTGGTTAATTAACAGATAAAGACGTTCCTTCCAGTGTCATTCCAGTTTCTTTCCATTCTTTCCAGTTTATTCCAGTATTTTACAGTCCTATCAGTTCTTATACTTACATCAAACCCCATATTTAATTTGTGTGCATTTGCCTGGTTTCTCTAACCCGTGAATTGTCTTGATGGCTACTCCATCTGTCTGATTGTCATACGTAGATTTGTCTCAGATACAATATACTTTGTGTGATGTAAATTGAGACATACAACGATAGTTCTTCTTTACTGAAGTATACTTGTAACATTGTTAATTATGTGAATGTACTTCTACATACTACAGGTTCTAGTATTTGTTAATATAATTCTAGTTTATCATATTTAGAGAAACTGTAAATGTAAATGCTATTTACTGGAGATTTTCTCCCCAGCCACCACTGAGAATAGGCCTTGCCTAGTTTGACTTTCTCAGTAAAAAAAAACACAAATAATTAAAAAGTAAATAAATAAATATCCAGAACAGAAAAAGAGTTGCTAGGGGAACACAGAACATTTAGCTTTCAGAAATGTATAAAATACTTCTACAAGAGTTTTTCAAAAATGTTTGATCTGATGTTTTTACTCTTCATTCATTCATGACTGATGGGTATCGGTTCTGTCGTTAGAATCAAGTCGGCCATTATAACAAGCTCGAGTCACCCAAAAAAACTCTTGAACTAAGCTTACTCATAATGCCCCTCTGTCTATCACCCCTGATCTCGTTTGCTGTGTAAGGTATCAAGACGCTTCAGGCCAGCTCTCAAGCTAAGTGGTTTAAATTTTCTATTTCAACTTTAATAATATTTCTTCTATCTTTGAGAATTTTCCCTTCTTATATTACTAGTAGTAGTCATCGTACTCTTTCTATCTGTTTGAGTGTTTACTTTTCCTTGTTTCTTACCAATTTGTGGTATTTTTTCATACCATTGGTGGGACAGGCCCCTCCCTTACTTCTGTGGAAATTTTTAATGCCATCGCTGGTATTTCCCCCATTTTCCTTCCCTTTACCCATTGGGTATTCCTTATGACCATTGCTGGTAATTAAAGTAAGTCTTTTCCTTTTCTTGACTATGTGTCTGTTTCGTCTACTGCTGTTCTGACATTGCTGTTGTGATTTGTTACTTCAGTTGTAGACCGTTCGTGATAATGGCTGATAAGAAGGGGACAACAGGTTTTAAACAATGTGATAAATGTGGCAGGAAAATGCTGAATTCTGATAGACATTTATCCGATGTTTATTGTCTAGGTGTTCTGCACTTGAAAGTTAAACCCTCATGCGACTTATGCAAATGCTTTATCACCTGCACATCAACTGAGAGAAAGAATAAATTAATATTAAAAGGTCTCTTAAAAATGCCTTTCTCGAGTCCTCTTGTAGCTCCCTCCCTGGGTGGGGTGGGGGCTTGTTGGAGTGGGGTGTGACCCCAGTCCTGAGGTTGTCTTTCTTGGTTCCAGGCTCCCATCTCTTTTCAGGTTGGCCTGCTTTCCAGGTGATGGAGAGGGCACTCACCTCAGCAGGCTCACCCTGGTTTCTTCAGTGCCAGAATGCCAGATGTACATGTCCTCTGGACCACAGCTGACACAGTCCACTACCCTGGGACATCAAGCATGGGAACCTCAAGATACTCTACTACAGGGCACCCTCTCTTCGGAGTCCTCTTCAGATGCCCCCACTGAGGAAGCACCCCACAAGAGATTGTGCAAGAGGAAGCACATGGATTCTTCTAAAGAATCCCTTACCAAAGATACAGACTACAACGAGGAGGAAGGGTCCGCACAATCAACCCCTGAGGATGTCTCCTTTGGGGACATACTGGAAATCTTAAAGCAGTGGGGAGACTGGAAGCCCTCCAACTCTTCCTCTGAGGAGTCTGTAACCTATCCCTCAGACACCAGACAACATTTTCTCCTCTCCAGAGGATCACCCTCATTGTTCCAAAGGCTTGACAGTAGATGCTATGATGGTGGCAGTAGCCACTAGGAAAGAACTCACTGAAGAGAGTCCTACTGTCTATCCTCCAAACAGGGAGCCTTGGATGGTGGACAGACTAGGGAGGTGGGTGTATGCTTCATCGATCTTTGCCATTTAGTCCTTGAATTATTTAGCTCACTTTACCCATCTCCATAGGGACCTGGTTACAGAACTCTCAGAAACCCTAGCAGGAGCATTATCCAATGAGATATGGGATAAAGTTACCCACAGAGCTTACCACCCTGGAATCCATATCTAATTCGTCCATGTGGTTTATTTCACATATTCCCGAAGGGGTGGGTAGAGCAGAGGGTGCAGGTGCTGTCATGAGATGTCATGCCTTGATACACTTAGGTGACTTTCTGGACCCTTTTAAGTCTTCTTTTATCAATGATCCCATTGATGCTGCCTCCCTTTTTGGCCCAAAGATAAAAGACACATTAGCAAGGTGCGAAAAGGACAGCAAGATCCTGTCTTCCATGGGCATGCATTTTTCCACTCCTCAACAATCCTATTCTAGGAATCAGAGGAGTGAAAAATGTGGTACATAAAATCCCAGGGTCCTTTCCCCGATGCACGTGGTGAGTCCCCCCCCCCAGGGTAGAGGGGGAAACTCACCAGGAAGATGCCCCTTCCAAGGCAGAGGGGGTCCGCATAATCAGGGATCCAGAGATTCCTTCCCTGGACAGCCCTATCAGTTGTCCTGAAGAGTGGCCCAATTGCTCACCTCTAGAAGAAGTCGGGGAAGATTTTCTCTGCAGCACCTTACCTGGAAATCCCATAATGACAGATTCTTGGTCACAGATAATAATTAACAGAGGTTATCACATCCATTTCAACCTTTATCTGAGGCTGCAAAGGCAAATTCCCAATGTTCCACCCAGTCAACAGGACACAGCCACTCAGGAAATTCAAAAATTGCTTAAAAAAAAGTTGTCCAAACAGTCCACCAGACCATATAGAATTCGGATTTTACTCAAGGTTCTTTTTAGTGCCAAAAGAGACAGGGGACTGGAGGCCAATTTTGGACCTCAGCATCCTAAACAAGTTCATCACACAAACAAAATTCCAGATGGTCACGCTTCAGTCTATCCTCCTGTTCCTGGAGAAAGATGATTGGATGTGCATGATATATCTCCCGAATGCGTATTATCACATAAAAGTGGACAAATGCCCCAGGAGATTCCTCTGCTTCTGGCTGGGAGTCAATCACTATCAGTTTTGAGTGCTGCCCTTTGGTCTGTCTACAGCCCCAGAGTGTTTGCCAAATGTATGGCAGTGGTAACAGATCACTTGAGACTGCAAGAATTCTGGGTGTTTCCATATTTAGATGATTGGCTCCTTACCACCCCTACCAAGTGTCTGCTGCTTCTAGCCTTACACTGCACCCTACAGCTAGCAAGATCCTTAGGGATCTCAATAAATGAAGAAAAGTCCAAATTGGTATCTACTGAAAATCTAGAATTCATAGGAGTAACTTTTGACACTCAGTGTTGCCTGGTCACCCTTCCACTTCACAGGCTCCAAAGACTAAGGTCTCAACTCCAAGTGATGCTCTCTCTCAACAAGGTCTCAGCTCATTCAGTCATTCAACTACTAGGATCAATGGTAGCAGCAATTACTATCATTCCTATAGGAAGACTATACATGAGACTTCTATAAAGGCTCCTAGCATCACAGTGGTCCCCCTTAACTCATCCTATGTCCTTTCCAATCCGCATAACAAATCATTACAAACAAGACTTAAATTGGTGGATAAAGCCAGAAAAGGATCTATGAAGTTGTCCCTTTTCACCGTCTCAGCCCAAGGCCATAGTGACCACAGACACATCCCTGATGGGGTGAGAAGGTATTTCCAGGGAAAGACAGTCCAAGTTAGTTGGTCTCCCATGGAGGTCAACCTGCATATTAGTGTTCTAGAACTGAGGGCAGTGCTTCTGGAATTGCAAGCATTCCAATCCATCATCTCTCTTCAGGGACAATTGTTATCCAGTTGGACAACATGTCCGTAGTCTGGTATATCAACAAACAGGGGGGAACCAAATCCTACCTGTTGTGTGAAGAAGCCATGAGAGTTTGGCAATGGGTGATATCTTCCAACCACTTTCTGATAGTAACACACATTCCCGGGGATTCCAATATGATTGCAGACAAGCTGAGCAGATGCATTTACCTTCTTCAATCTCATCATAGCAGCAAAGAACTTCAACCGCTGGGGCCAGTCTTGCTGTGATTTATTCTCATCCCCTGCAAACCACAAATGCAGCAGCTACTTTGCCCTAATACCCCCTTGGAGGAGTCCCCAAGAGATGCTGTAATACATGATTGGCCCACGGGACTTCTTTATGCTTTTCTTCCTCTTTCCCTGATCCCGCAATTCCTAAAGAGAGCTCTTCGGTTTAGAAGCAGAGTGATCCATATTGCACCGTATTGGCCTTGACAAGTTTGGTTTCCCTTCCTTTGGCCTCATCTACTCCACTGACCATGGATTCTGAAACCACAAGGGTTGCTCCATCCAAACATTTTGAGTCTTAAGCTGACAGCTTGGTTCCTCCACTTCTAGTAAATGCCAGGCAGAATAATCTATCCTCCCCTGCATGAAACATCTTTCTGGCTTCTCATAAACCATCCACCAGGAAATTTTATCTCAGCAAATGGAAAAGATTCATAGTTTGGTCTTGAGAGAAGGGACTAGACCCCTTTTCAGCTTTGGTTAGTTCTGTACTGGACTATTTATCAAATCTCCTCCATTTGGGAGTGGCAGCTTCCACTATTCAAATACACCTGGTGGCTATCTCAAACTTCCACAATGGCTTCCAGAACTCTTCTTTGATATCTCACTGTTTCTGTAAGACCCTTTTGAAAGGTGTCACACATATTAGACCA
Source organism: Protopterus annectens (assembly GCF_019279795.1). Lineage (NCBI taxonomy): Eukaryota > Metazoa > Chordata > Ceratodontiformes > Protopteridae > Protopterus > Protopterus annectens. The sequence continues at coordinate 1,875,017,991 of NC_056741.1, read as the reverse complement.
CCCTTCAAGGAACCAATTGAAACTTGGAATTTGACACTAGTTCTACAAACCTCCATTCGTCCTCCCTTTGAGCCAGCTGCCACTTGTGATATGAAGTTTTTATCTTGGAAAACTATTCTTGGTAACAATTACTTCAGCAAGGCGAATATCTGAACTACAGGCTTTATGCATTAAATGACCTTACATCATTTTTCATAAAGATAGAGTATCACTTTGGACTAACCCCTCTTTCTTACCCAAAGTTATTTCGGATTTAACTATCAATCAGTCAGTTGATCTGCCAGTCTTCTTCCCCAATTTTTCTAATAAAGGAGAATATTATTTGCATTTGTTGGATGTCCATAGACAATTATGTTTCTACTTGGACAGGACTCAAGCACTACAAAAACCTAACTAATTATTCTTATCCTTCTCAGGGCCAAAATTGGGAAAACCTGTTTCTAAAGTATCCTTAGATAAATGGCTGAGAGATTGTATTTTCTTTGGCTACCAACAAAACAAAATCCTTCTACCAACTAAGGTCAAAGCACATACAACCAGATCAGTTGCAACATTTATTGCCTGCCATTCAAGAGCTTCCATGAATGACATTTGTGCAGCAGCCACATGAGCTACCCCTCATACTTTTATCATTCATTACAAATTGGACTTGGTCTCCAGGGGGAGAGCATCCTTTGGCTCAATGGTGCTCAGGAATATCCTTCCATAGGGCCTCTCAGGACATAAAGTAGCTAGGGGCTCTGTCTCATCAGTCATGAATGAAGGAAGATTAACAACATCAGATAAAGAAGTTATGTTCTTACCATAAAGTTCTGTCTGTGTTGTTGATCTTCATTCATTCATGACATCCCACCCTCCTACCCCCTCTGAAAGTCTCCTGGAGGTTCAGATTTGGTCCTAGCCTGATGATAGGGAATTTGCTCAGACAAAGACTCAGCTTTCTTTTCTTATGGGCAAACTTGATCTGAGGTGATATAGAGAGGGACACTATGGGTAAGCTTAACTCAAGAGTTTTTTTGATTGGTGCAAGCTTTTTATAACGGCTGACTCATTTCCGAGGACAGAACTGATATCCATCAGTCATGAATGAATGAAGGTCAACAACACAGATGGAACGTTATGGTAAGAACATAACTTCTTTTTAGGAGATAACATTTCCTTGTAAGAACTACCAGTCTGGCCTTATACTGTCCCAACCCCCTTGCCTCAGGGTGAAACTTGCTTTAGGTGATATTGCAGTCTAATTCTTCTTAATGTATTCAACACATTACTACAACCACAAAATGATGTAATCAACAGTTTACTATAACCACAATGCGACAGCTTAGGATGCTATTTAAGAGTCAGAAGTGTTTCCCTACAAACATATGGTATTCAGATACAAATCAGTTTTGCACAAAAAAGTAAGTTTATGAACCCTAACAAGCTTCATCCTGTACTCCATTTGCCAGCTGTGGATTATGGTTTATTTATTTATTTATTTAACATTTGTTGACCGGGAATGTCCGACTAGGTTCCACAGAGCCTGTTTTCAGCGGAGGCCCGGGGAGAAACGCTCCAGATGCATGTCTTTGGAATGTGGGAGGAAACCAGAATACCCGGAGGAAACCCACGCGAACACAGGGAGAACATGCAAACTCCACACAGAAGGCACCCCAGCCGAGAATCGAACCGGAGAACCTCTTGCTGTGAGGCGACAACGTTAACCGCTGCACCACTGTGCCACCCATATGAGTTTAAAGTTTAAGGAATACAAGTGTGATCCTTAAAACTGCAGAAATTTAAGTATGGTTAGGGGAAATGCACACAACTTCAGAACTGCTATATCTCAGAGAATTCCATTGTCTCTGTAATATGGTAACCTAAGGGATAGTATATATATAAGTTGCAGGGGTGTACAAGATGTAGCACCCTACACTGGGGGGTACAGAAGGGCTTTTTAAAATGTAACAGAGAATTTTACAGTTTGCTGTTATTTTTTGTGAATCACACATATGGTTCACAGCTTGAAGACTTGCACTGTTAACTCCTGAGCTTAAGCAACCTTGTACTGTGTGGTTACGAGGAAATCACTTCATTATGCAATACTAACTTGTCCCTATTTGCTTTTGGGTTAACAAATTAAAGGAAAACTCCGGGCTAGAACTAAAAATATATGTTTTTTCAGTCTATCTTTGTTTGCAGACCTATTTTAACACCTAAAATTGACTCTAAGTCTATTTTAGCCTGTTTACCACAACATGGCTACCGATGGGGCTTGCTATATCAATGTGATCTACTTCTCCTTCAAGCCTTTCTCTTTCCCATAAAGCATTTCAAGTCTCCTTTCCGTGACTCATGCCAGACATAAGGAAGTAACTGTGGATTCCCATGCCATTGATATATAATGGTTAATGTGTGACTCATTGTCAGTTTGTATTCCTTCTGTGTTAGGCCTGCTTCTTTTCTGTTGCTAATCACCCTCATTTGTGTTTAGATCAGAGCTTGCTTTACAGTATAATTTGAAGTTATCTAGCAGAAGACAGAGTTGTAGCTAAATTGGATGCCTTTGTTTCAAGTGTTCTTTTGTAGTCTGGCATGAATTGACAGTCCCCTCCACTCACACTACTGCAGAGGTGTGAAAACTGTCACTGCAACTGACAGCTCACAATAGAAAGGAAGGGAGTGCCATTTCAAATGTCTTCCCCTCTGCCTGCAGAATCATTTGTTAGGCAGCAGCAGAAAGATTTATGTAAAAAATTTCAAATTAAATTTCGTAAAACAGTTGAGGATAATTTTTGATTATTTCATTGTGTTCACTTTTTTATTTCCTCCTTAGTTCTACAAGACATTATTATGTTAACTTATGTTTGTTTTACAATCTCTTTGAGGAACATTAGCCTAGTGACGTTGTTTTTGTATTTTACATGACATTTTTATCATCTCCACACATTTTGAAGGATTGTAAAACAGTAGATAGCAAACCTCTGTCTATGATGCTGGCACAGTAAAATTATGTACTGAAAACTCACTGTTTTCTATACTCCATGCAGTGATTTTTTTTTGGGGGGGGGTTTACTAATTATTTTGCGCGTGTATGTATCACTTGCATAATGCATATAACTGAGGCATTTGGGAGCTTAATATGATCTTCTCTAATTCAGCTGAAACTATTTAGCAAGCCTTTAGTCTTTTATTCATATTAGTAAATTTACTTTGAGGCCCTCCCTGCCTTTCTTTGTGTTAATTTCAAATCTTACTGCTCCACTGGTCATATATCGAGCTGTTAATTGGCAGTAGACACTACTCAGCCAAACACAGTTATTCATATTTTTCACATTACTAATTTGACTTAGGTCTTTTTAAAACAACAAAAGAGACATGCAGTTTGCAGAAAACACCATGTAAGAGGGTTTACACCCTTCATTCAAATAAGGATTGCAGCATCCAATTTGCAGTTGTACTAACTAAACTTGTCAAGTCAGGCAGTAAGCACACCGGAGTAATACTACTGTCAGTGTCATGAGTACAGAATAACAATTTTGACTCCATAATTTTCCTGTCTACGTTATTACAAGTCACTGTACCAGGCAGTGCTGTGTGCCCTTTTGGCAATATTGCACATCTTACTCCAAGTTCTCCTAAATATTGCCACCTGAGATCCAAAAGCACATGTCATAGCGCTCTCCCCTTTGTGTAAATGTGTGTAGGCCCTACAAATTACTTAAGGATACCTAAATACATAAAATACATGTATCACATCACACAAACCCCTTTGCCATCAAATTGGTGACTGCTGCATAATGTTACGCGGTCTCACACTGTGCATCAGACATTAGTATATGGTCACACAAGTTACAGTGTGACTGCTGCATAATGTTACGCTGTCTCACACTGTGCATCAGACATTAGTACATGTTCACACAAGTTACAGTGTGTCAAGGTTACCAGCTATCATCATCTGCACAGGTGACAGGGAGCACACTGTGCAAAGGCTGCTGCATAATGTTACGCGGTCTCACACTGTGCATCAGACATTAGTACATGTTCACACAAGTTACAGTGTGTCAAGGTTATCAGCCATCATCATCTGCACAGGTGACAGGGAGCACACTGTACAAAGGCTGCTGCATAATGTTACGCTGTCTCACACTGTGCATCAGATATTAGTACATGTTAACACAAGTTACAGTGTGACTGCTGCATAATGTTACGCTGTCTCACACTGTGCATCAAACATTAGTACATGTTCACACAAGTTACAGTGTGACTGCTGCATAATGTCACACTGTCTCACACTGTGCATCAGACATTAGTACATGTTCACACAAGTTACAGTGTGTCAAGGTTACCAGCTATCATCATCTGCACAGGTGACAGGGAGCACACTGTACAAAGGCTTGGACTATAAATGGTGTTAGGAGGGCATAACCTCAACACAGGATTTTGAACATTATGATTCCTGTGCCATGTCACCACCCACTTGCTACTCAGGCTCATGTCTAACAATGAATGCCTTCTCAGTGATTGTGCAAGAGTGTCTATGGAAACTGGTTCCTGCTAGTTACATAAGATCAATGTATTTTTGGTTTACAGTACATACTTCATACATACAATGGCTTTGCTTAGTATGACTTTTGCCTTTATCCCTGTGCATGGCCTAATCAAATTCAGTGCCCTGCTGCAACTAACAGACTATCTGTAATACCAAGGTCTCACAAATAAAAATAATGATGCAGTTACATATATGAAATAGTCCTGAACACACAAAACCATGCTCGACCAGCAATATACTTATCCTATGGGTGTGCCTCCATTCAGTGTGCCAAAATAAGGATGCAAGCTAAATGCCAAAAAGTGCATAGTCATCCCCTTCGGGAAAAAACAAAGTACCCACAAACTACCACATAGCTGGTAGCCCCCTAAATACAGAAGATGTAATAAGGGTTCTGGGGATCCAAGTAGACAGTAACCTCTCCTTTCATAATCACATTACCAAAGTGGTTAGAAAATCTTTCTATGTGGCCCACCTAATCACAAAAGGGTTTGCATCCAGATTGAAAGAGGTCTTTGGGCCCCTCTATGCATCACTCATCAGACCCATCATAGAGTACAATGCACCATTTGGTATGTACCTTACAAGACACCTGCAACAACTGAAAAGACCACAGAAGTACCTCACCAAGAGGATCACTGGCCTCAAACAGATGTCCTTTGCAGCTCAACTGAAGAAACTCTAGCTGTACTCAGTTGCATACTGCCCTCTCAGAGGTGATCTCTGCCTGACATACAAGGTCATGTCCAAACCAGAATTGATGGACATGCTCCACCTAAAGAAAACCATATCCCCTCGAGCCACATGCTCCAGGGATCTAAACCTCACCACAACAATAAATAGGACATGCTGGAGGGATAGATTCCTGTCCCAGAGACTTCCCATGCTCTGGAACAAGATTCCAATCTACATTAGGCAGAGCTCCTCGCTAACCCTCTTCAAGAGAAACCTTAACGAGTGGATGGGAAATGGAAAGTTTACCCTAGGCATCACTTCAATGGCTCTGCTGGACAAAGGCACAGGGAACAAATCTAAGGGGGTGGCAAAAGCCAACACATTCTGGCTAGGCTTATAAATGCCTTCGGGCAGATAGCCTAGTACCTACCTATGAACATATGAACCTACTAAAAATAAACGTTAATAAGCAAGAGGCTTCCTCTAGGTACATATGAAAAGAATAGAAGGTAGAGTGTGAAACTGATAAGTTAACCTGTAAGTGCCAAAAAGGAGACCAAGGAAGAAATGAAATTCTAAATGACAAGTTCACATCTGTATTCATTATAGAATCATACAGCCTAGTCCAAATCCAGGAAGGTGATAACAGGATCAGAATGGTCAGATGAAAAGTGTAGTAACAGGAGATGGGAAGGAAACTAGAATTTGAAGGAGGATAACAAAAAGAGACTAGAGGGAATTTTCAGCACAGATCCTAAAACTGACTTCGAAGTTTTTGGATTAATGTCTGAAAGAACTATATAGCAGTAATTTTCAGGAATTTGTCAATATATGGGATAGGATGCAAGTAATTGCAGTGCTTATGTACAAAGCCGCCACAATGGGCAACCTAGAACATAGCAGACCATTGTGTTTAACTTCAGTGGTCAACAAAGCCAGGGCGACATTCTTATTCTTAAACATACATTACTTCTGGTGAAGAATGGACAATGTCTGAGTTCCATTACGTGGTTCACAGTGACAGACAGTCAAGCTAAGATTTCCTAGCTCTATGACAGGGTCAGTAAGAAATAAGATGGAAGACACCATTTATGCCAAAAAACATAATTATCTCACCAAATTAGAGATAAATATATATGCAATATTAAAATATAATAAATCAAAACAATGCATATTAAGAGCTAAAAACAAATACATTCTGTGTGTAAGCTTCTGAATTGATTCATGTTCCTTAGATTTTTACTCTGGTATTTAGTTCTATGGCTATTACAGATGGAGTAACAAAGCATCCTGTCAGTCTATGGCTACCTAAGATGTAGTAACTCTAATCATCTTATTATAGCCAATTTATGTCCGAGTGATGCCTCCAGGTGCATCTGCAGTTAACTCTACTTATGCCGCTAGGCTTTAGACTAAATGCAATTGAAATTTCCTTAAATAATGATGTGCATGATAAAAGGTAAATGCCAGTAACAGCTAAAAAATTTCAGAGGTGTTGAGATCTGTGGTTCCATTGTCGGTGTTGCTGTGTCTCAAGAGGGATTCTGAAAAAATCAGGATGTAACATAAGGAACCTGCATACTTTGTCATGACTGGCAACATGTGGACAAATGCCAGGTCTGAAATTGATGTTCACCCGGGTGAAATCAAACATGTGTTAATCACAGGTATGTGCAATTGTACAGACCTTGATGTACCACTCACCTGGCTGAACAATAGGGCCACAATCGGCTGTATATACACTGCCAACATGTGTCACATCGCAAACATACTCAAGTGTCTCACCAGCAGGCAGTGTTATGAGGTGAACGATGAAATGAGCACATAAACTACAAGCCTATGAGTCTGAATAGTCTAATATGAAAAGCAAAAGACTGAATTCACAGGGAAATGTTCTGTTCAAAGACACTGGACACAAATTGAATTTTTCCTTAGTTAAGAGAAGGCTATGTCTACTTAATTTGTTGTGTTTTTTTTCTGAAATGCATGTAGGCAATGCATGCGGGGGAAACGGTGCACCCAGTAACACCAGTAACACCAACCTGGACCTGGCTAAGACATTTGATACAATATCCCACTCAGGTAAAGCTGACAAAATCAATGACTTGGCCATAAACCGCTACATATCCCACTGGATTGCAAGCTTTCTCATAGACAGGACTCAGGAAATCATGACTGTTGATACCATGTCCACTAAATGACCATTCACAAGCTAGGTACCTCAGGGCTCCATGTTGAGATCACTCCTATTTGTCGTATACTTTTGAGACGTAAAGTCTAAGCAAGTTTGCAAATGACAGGATAATTGGGACATATATCAGATTCTCCTATGACACAAACATCTTACAAGCAGGTTTACCACAACTAACTTGTTCCAAAGCCATGTACTATAACTCATTGGCAAGAAGTGCAATATAGTGCTTTTTGGCTAAACTGCTACCCAGGCTAAGTACTCCTTGACTAAGAAATCCCTAAGAGATGACACAGTATCCAAGGATCTGGGAACATATATAGATAATAACATGGCCTTTGATCAACCTGTGTTCACAACAGTAGGACAATCATCCTATGTCGCCCAACTTAGAAGTTAGGGCATGGCATTCTTGTCAAATGAAGTCATAGTCGCACCATTTTTTGACCATATTAGACCGATCTTTGAGTATAATGCCCCCTTTCACATGTACCCGATCAAACTTATGCAACAGTTGGAATGCCCCCAAAGGGTGACATGAATAAGACATGTTGGTGAGATAGATGTGTCTCACAGTATCTCCATGCTCTGTAACAGGATGCCCCTCGATGATAAGCAGAGTCTCTCCAACCTAACACCACTCTAAATATTCAGCTGTGGTACCACCTTTATCTTTTATCCAACCGGTGGATACTGTTATAAGAAAAGAGCAGTCTGGGTATAAACTGTCTGCAAACACAAACCAGTCTGGGTCTAAACTGTCTGCAAACACAAACAGCTAAAGTTAACTTTGAGTATGTGTCTACCGGTATGAGCGAATATTCATTATCCCCTGGAGAGCACTCTGCTTTGGCTTGTAAGCAACCCCCCCCCCCCACACACACACACACACACTCATCTTACATACTACCAAACTCCATCATTCCCCCACTCAACCACTACCACTGTACTACTACTCACACCACCACTCCTGTCTCACCCTCACTCAACTCCCCTCCCACCAATTCAAGAACCACCCCTATGCACCCCACACATATTCTATCAACTAAATTACTCAAACAAAAAGCATCACTACAACTCAACATAGTAACCCTCCCACCATACCTATTACCCACAAAGCACATATCATACAATTTCCCTAGTAAACAAACACATTCAAAAACTGAGAAAACTAATAACCTCATGCATATCAAAACTAGCCCTAAGTGTAGACATCCACACCAACACTGGCCCTACCATCTCCAGCAACACTGCTCATAATCAGACTAGAAACCACAATTTCTCCCAAATCACAGCCAGTAGAAAGCCAAGTGACTTCCTTCTACTAAGCGTAAATATTAGAAGTATATCCAACAAGGTCCATGAACTCCATGCCACCATATACTTGTACTCCCCAGATATAGTCATCCTGACAGAAACCTTTACGCTTAGTAGAAGGAAGTCACTTGGCTTTCTATTGGCTGTGATTTGGGAGAAATTGTGGTTTCTAGTCTGATTATGAGCAGTGTTGTTGGAGATGGTAGGGCCAGTGTTGAGGTGGATGTCTACACTTAGGGCTACAAATCCTCCATACCGGTTATGGCATACTGACAGTAGACCGGCAAAAAAAGAAAGGAGGCACTGTAGCTATAATATTTAAACAGCATCTAAACAGCCAGATTTTAATTTCATCAGCTCCACAAATAGGCAATGAAGAAATAATATATACCAATCTCAAAATAAATGAAAACAAAACCATCAACATAACTGGATGCTACTTCCCACCTGGCCAAAACATCTCTCCACTCGAAAAACTCCTCAGCTGGCCTACCCACCATCTCCCTCAAGAAACTATAATTTTAGGTGATTTCAATATTGACTGGCAATCCTGTTCTGGCAACCAGCCAACCCATCACTTCAACCTTCATGGCTTCACCCAATTAGTCCAGTCACCAACCAGGATAAATAAAAACTCCAACAAGCACACTAACCTGGACTGGGTACTAGCCAGTAAGAGCCCCCAGTCATATATAACAGGCAGCTTATCAGATAGCCTCAGTGATCACTCCACAACATTCCTACTCAAAAAATACCTATACCAATCTAAACCTGTCATCTACCATAATTTACATCAAAAAAATAAACTTTAACCCACTCACATTCTTCTCATCCCTCAAAGAATGTAACTGGCATCCTCTGAAGTACCTCAGTCTTGATGACGCAGTGGAATCTTTTTAATACTACCTTTCTGAGGCTTTATAATTGCCATGCCCACATAATACTTATAAGTAAGATTATGCCATCCATGTTCAAGGAAGTTATAGTTCCACTCTTTTCAGCCCTTATCATGGCCATCATGGAGTACAATGCCCCCTGTGGCATGTATCTGAGCAGAAACTTGCAATCATTGGAATACCCACAAACATTTCTCACCAGGAGAGTTCAGAGCATGAATACTCTGTCCTACACTGATCGCCTAAAGGCTCTGTCACTGTATTCAGTCCCCTGCAGACTGCTGATAGGGGATCTTTGCCTGACTTACATGGCTTCATCAGACTCATCCCTGATGGATCTGTTGCAAATGGGTAAAACAGACAGCACAAAAACACTAGATCCAGGAATCAATGATGAAGAAGAAGTTTGGGACAGACAGGAAAAATACAAGAGAAAATGCGGTCATCCAGCAGAGGTGGACGGATTGTGTGTGAGAGAAGAGCTGTGACAGTCAGTAATGGGTGAAGAGGGCATGAGAGCGGCATTGCATCAAGAGAGAGATGGCAACAGTTGGTCCAACACCACAACCCCATGTACAGAATGGGAAGAAGGGGGCTGGTGATGATGATGGCACTATAGACAGTTGGTCCGACACCACAACCCCATGTACAGAATGGGAAGAAGGGGGCTGGTGATGATGATGGCACTATAGACAGTTGGTCCAACACCACAACCCCATGTACAGAATGGGAAGAAGGGGGCTGGTGATGATGATGACACTATAGTCTTGTTCATCATAGTATCACTATAACTCTGCTATATTACATTGTCCTTTGTGCAGCATGCAGACACAATCCCTTTATGCTATATCAATAATTCCCTCACTGGCACTTGGAGCAATGAGCTCGTCTAAAATTAGTGCTATGCAGGTGAGCTCTTGTTGTCTTTGAATCCTAGCCAGTATCCCTTCATACCACTTATCACCTAAACTAAAGTCAGAGCATTCCTACAACCACCCTCTGGCTTTAGAACCCTTCCCTGCACTATATAATTTGATGACGGCTTCTGTATAACCCCGTGAACAACTGACTTGAGAAAAAAAGAGGTTGTGATGTAATGGTGTATACAGAGCATTTTAAATAGTATAGTACATAAACACACACCCAAACACGCACAGTATCTTCTGCATTCACACATTTAGACATTGTGCTTTCACACACACACTGTTCATTCTCTCATGTATTGCTAACTCTGTCATACACACACATACAGTCTATTCTGCAATCACACACTCAGACATTCATCGCTAACTGGCTCATACACACGCCTCACACAGTGTCTTGTGCATTCACACACAAAGACATTTTGCTTAGACAAACACACACACACACACACACACACACACACACACACACACACACACACACACACACACACACACACACACACACACACACTGTTCATTCTGTCATGCATCGCTAACTGTCTTTCTTACACAAGCATACAGAGTCTCTTCTGAATTCACACACATTCTGCCTTCATGCATGGATTCAGGGACCCACATGCAATCAGGATGAGAAAGACACATGCACATACATACACACACCGAAACACGTCTGGCATATCACTCAACTATATATTCTTTCACCGGAAAGTCTGGATTTAGGGCAAATTTTTTGTTCTGTGTTGTATATAGTTGTTTACGGGCAAAAGTTGCAAGTTAGAAAAGGATGGGCAGTGCTATGAACCATACCTCTGAACTGTACATATTTCCACAATGTCCAGATTTTTGCCTCATATCTTTGGTCTGTCTCTGTTAAACCTGTGTTTTTTGGCAAACAGTTGGTAATTCAGTGAAGTTGAAGGAAAAAATAAAGGCCAGAGAATTTTCAGACTTCATACCCTTTAGAAAATTCATGCTAAATTCCCACTTCTCAACTGTCAGGATTTGTGCCTCATATTTTTTAATCTGTTCCTCCTCAAAGTTATGGTATTTTTGATTTTTGTGGAAAATCATTGAGGACTTTGGCCAGATTTCTTATGCTAAGAGGTTGAAAGCTATGCACCTGTCCTATCAACTTTCTAAATTTTTTAAGAGCAATATTTAAAAAGTGTCCCTATTTTTTGGATATTTGTCCCCCATTATTTGTGGCATTGTCAAGATTTTTTGTTCTAAGAGGTTGAAATGTATGGCTATGATCCAACACCACCCCCTCAGCAACAGCCCCCCCCAAAAGGCTTTACTGTAATAAGCCGATTGATGGGATCTACTTATTGCAGCTAGATCTATAGCCCGCTGCTCTTAGTTGCAGTGGCAGATGCTAGTTAAAGGCTAAAAAGAATACCCAAAAAAATAAATACAGCACATCACTGTAATAAGCAAATCGATAGATTGCAATAGATCAGCTTATTACAGTTAAAGTTATAATCCCAGCTGTTTAAACAAACAAACAATAAAAAAAACGGATGTTCCTTTTTGTGGCACACAAACCAGATGACCCGATACATGACACACATACCTGTCTCTCATATACACGCATACACAGTCTCTTCTTCATTGCCACACTCAGACATTCTTCTGTCACAAAGGGGACTGTTCATTCTCTCATTCATCGATAATTATCTGGCATACACACACACACACACACACACACACACACACACACACACACACACACACACACACCGGGATTCATGAAGCTCGGCGCAAGGCCGGTGTAAGGCTTGCGCCGGCAGTGCAGTGTATAATTGGCGTAGCAGCGCCATATGCATAGTAATGAGTGCACGCCGCAACCACAGACACGTGCAGAGGGCACGTGCGCGAGCCCAAGTAGGATGCGCCCGTAGGCGGCTGCCGGGCAGGCGATGAGCAACCTAAAGTGCTGACTGTCACAGGCCGCCTGCAATAGTAACCGCACCAGCCAGGGTCCGTGGATAATGAAACGTACGCAGAGTATGCAACATAGTACCCGTGCACACAAAACGGAGAACCAAACATTAACCCACGAAGTCCAAATTGTACCCGTCCAAGGAACAAAGGATACGCGTAATACCGTGTCCGTCACGCAATGCACTGTCAGTGGGCATACCCAGTGAAGGTGTACCACAGCATGTCAGCGTGCCGCACCTACACACAAGTAGCCACATGGGCATGGTCACCAGCAGTAGTGAGAGTACACAGCCGGGCAGCCGTGTCGATATAACAACCAGAAGGAAACCAGATACCCTAAACACAGACAAACATGTGCATAGCAACATGTACTACATCCGGCAACGTGCCCGTCGCATACACATAGGATGGCGTATGCCTAAGCATAATATCCAGAAGCAGAACCCATGCATGCAAATGTAATACACAACAGCCCCGTCATAGCACGTAACCCGCACCCATGTACGACCGTGCACCCAACCCAGCTAGCAGCCTTGGGCAGCTGCACACCTACACACAATGGGTATACCTGAAATGTAGTAAGAAGTATTGTCCTAGGCAGTGCCACGCGGGCAAATATGTACCCCACATGTCAACATCCCACCTCAGGTACTGATATCCAAATGGCTGCATGTGAATGTGTCGGCAGAATGTGTACATCCTGCATGTGGTATGGACCTGTCGAAACCCCATAGGCGTGCACACGCCACGGTGCCCATAACTGTACACATCTGGACAAGGCAGTATGTTCAGCCACCGTACTGATGATTAGCTATGCAGACATGTCAAACACAACACATATGGCGGAACATCTGCCCACCAGGCAGGACGCCCCAACAGGGTGCCACATGCACAGAAGGTGAAGGTGGGACATCACATGTTGAGAATAGCGTTGCCGGATGGCCAAACACCCACGGCCAACGCAAAGGATGGAATAACATGTATATGCCTGGATGAATGGGTATGTCATAGCATGGGAATAGGCCAAGCTATCCAACATAATAGCCATGCGTACCATATACAAACTGCCAGTAACACGCAGTAGTAATGCAGGAAGGCATACACGACTGTGGGAATAGCACAGGACATATGGCATGTGCCAAGTGTTGACGCATGACACAAATATCCAGGATGGGGCTCCCTGCAAAGAGGAACATGTGCCAACCCCACCGCCCACAGATGTACCGGCAGTGGAAACACATCCCAAACACACACCAACACTACCGTCCATCCCACGATAGCAATGGAGGCTGGTCAAAGACCACCATGACGCGTGCACAAACAGGGACACGTGTAACCGTTGCCCTAACAACCCCCCACAGGCCAATGAAAAATAGTATGGACATATGCATGTAATGCTGTGAAGGATGTGTGGTAGTCCTCAGTATCACAGAGGTAGGTACACAGATACACTGTAATCAACCATGACGTATGTGCACTGTACACAGCATACCTGCAGGTAATACATAGTTCAATCATGTGCCACAGAAATATACACATACGGATGAGGATAGGGGATAGACAAGTGTGAATGGGACAAACTATGAACATAGGTTCATAGGTCCATAGGTACATAGTAGGCTATCTGCCCAAGGGCAGCTATAACCCTAGCCCATAGTTATGTTGCCTTTGCCAACCCTCCAGTCTGAAGATAACAATGCCTATTATATTGCTGTACCTCTGTCAAGCAGTGACAATGAAGTAATCCCTGGGGTATATCTGCAATCTCCCATCCATTGGTCAAGATCCCCCTCGAACAAGGCCAGCGAGGTGCTCTGCCTCACATGTACTGGGATGTTGTTCCACAGCATAGTGAGTGTCTGGGTGATGAATCTGTCCCTCCAACACATTCTATTAATGACCGTGTCAAGGTTCACGTCACCTGCCCCTGTGGTTCTGAGGGATGTAGATCCATTAGGTGAAGCATAGTCATCAAATATGGGTCGACATGGCCTTGTATGTCAGGCACAGGTCACCACTGAGCAAGCGGTATGTGACTGTATGGAGCAGGAGTCCTTTCAGTCGGGCAACATAACACAAATTCCTGAGACCCTGCATCCGTTTGACGATGAACCTATGGGGCCTTCCCAGCTGCTGCAGGTGTCGGGTCAGATACCTTCCGAACGGGGCAATGTACTCAATCATAGGTCTAATGAGTGATGAGTACAAGGAGACGATGACCTCCCCTGATCTAGATGTGAATCCCTGCACGATCAGGTGGGCAATGTAGAAGGTCTACCTAACTACGTTAGCAACGTGTGTGTCGAACGAATGGTGACTGACAACCTGGGTCCCCAGATCCCTGGTAACTCCCACTGTGCTCAGTGGATTGCCACCTATATGGCAGCTAGGGGTAACCTTGTTCTTCCCGAAGGGTATGACTATGCATTTCCCGGCATTTAGCTGTAGACCATGTCCCTGGCACCAGATATCCATATCTGTGAGGCCCTTCTGAAGGATATCTGTGTCAGATGTCCATCCCACTATGGCACCCAGTTCGCAGTCATCTGCAAACATTGTCAGCCATAACCCCCCTGTGTTTGCTTGTACTTTGGAAATGTAGATGCAGAAAAAGAGTGGACCCAGGACTGAGCCCCGTGGGACACCGCCTGTGACCGGCTGTGAGTCTGACATGGTGCCAGCAACTATGACCGTGTGGGTTCTGTCACCTAGCCAGTTTGCAACCCATCCTGCGATGTACGGGTTCACATCCAAGCTGATGGGTTTATCAATGATACCTGAGGGGGGTATTATGTTGAAGGCCTTTGCCAGGTCGAGGTAGGCTGTATAGACTGCCTGACCGTCATCAATGGCCTCGGTGACTGTTCCTAAAACATCAACCAAGTTTTAAACGCATGATCTGCCTTTGACCAAGCCAAACTGGGTTGGATGCAAAGTATGCAAGTCCCCTATGTCTTCATCTATGAGTTCCATTATGATCCTTCCCCATGGCTTTGCAGATAAGGCTTGTCAAGCTAATGGGACGGTAATTACCAGGGTCAGTGGAGGCACTGCCCCTGTGAAGTGGGACTACAGTCGCCATGCGCCACAACTTGGGTACGTTACCTGAGGTGAGGCTAAGATTAAACAGCTGTCCTAACTGTGGGTCTAATTCCTCAATGAGTTCGTGGAGTACACAGCCGGGACACCATCTGGTCCCATGGATGCTGTGTTCACTGCCTTGGAGAGAGCATGTCCCACCTGTGCGTTACAGAAGTTTCGGGGCCACAATCCTCTGGTACAGACATCTCTCCATGTGGGGGGGGGAGATGTTTGCACCGAACCTGTCAGCCAGTATGTTGGCAATGTGTGTAGGTTCAGTAAACTTCACATCATTCTGAACCCAGTCCGAGCATATCTGGGAGTGTCCTCCCAGGTGTCCAACATAGCTAAAGAAGGCCGTATGATTGTCTGTCGAGTCCTTGGTGATATATCTGTCAGATTTGCCCTGGATGATGTCATGAGAGCTTGTAGTTCTTCACATATAATGAGCAAGGGTGTCATACCTTACAAGGATTCTGCTCTGTCTTGTAGTAGCTACCTCCTTTCGTTGTAGAGCTTGTGTATGGCTGGGGTACACCAGACTGGATGCTTGGCATTGGTACAAAGACTCACAGTTGTGTAAGGGATTGCCTGATCCATGCAGTCCTGTAGGTGCTGGTAGAAGGCATATGTAAGTGATTCAGTGGCTTGAGTAATGTTTACCACTGGCTCAGGGGCCTTAAAGGAGAACACACTAGTGTTTAGAAGTGTGAAGTCGGCTTTTGAGAAAGCCATATGTATGGTAACCGGCACCACCCACAGCATTGTATGCCAATAGCAGAAACTATTGTATGTTGTCCAAACACACGTGTCTGTACACATGGAACATCATAGCAATAAACCACGCCTGGATGTGGGTAATGCTAGACATACCCACGGCAGACGTGGTGCGTTCCCGAGCTCGACGCCCGAGGGACCACACACATAGCCAGCCTTAGACATAGGCCAAGTAGGCAGCTGCCTAGGGCGACGCTCTGCTAGGGGCACCTTACCAGCCTTTATTCGGTGTAGGTAGACCAGGATGGGGGTAGCGGGTGATGTGGTGGGGGCACCATGGAGTCCTTCTGCCTAGGGCACCACCTGACCCAAGGCCACACCTACAGTACCCACACCCAGACGCGGGTCATTGCTAGTATGCTATATCATCTATGGAAAGAAACCATATATTCCCAGACATAATGGCACAGCATAATGCCTGTCCGCCAGACATACGGCACCCGCGGCGGTGCGGACGTACTGCGCGAGATGTCCGTAACCAATGTCGACACTGTCACGCTATGTGAAATAATGTCAACATAGCGATTCAATACTAAACAGCGACGGAGAGCCCGATGTCCCCGTTGCTGAGCTGTACAACCTATTCCGCCATGTTAAATGTGTGTAGCAGAGCGGGACTGCCCCAAACTAAGCAACGGACATGTCCGTGGCTCGGTGGAAGCCGTCACGCAATGTTAAACCCATGTAATATAGCGATACAGGTTATAAATACCGAAGTTTAGTAATGGAAATAGGTCCGTTCGACCAGACCGTGTGCAATTACTATAACAAGATCTACAACGGGCATGCCGGCCAATCAGCGCACATGGTTAGGAATAATGGGGGGGGGGATATGGTATCATAGACTCGGACAAACCATGCCCATGTGACTCGTCTGACATTCATACACAGTCAAGGCAGTTCCGTACACTAGGCGGACAAGACCAAACCCAAAGCACCACAGGAACACCCTGACAATCGAAGGCCTGTATGCGTAGGGGATATAAGCCCCTGTGATCTGAATATCCCTGCGGTCACGACATATGCATCCTGGGCCATGAGCGGGAGGGAATGAAGAATGTTTAACATGTAGTACCACACCTTTCCCAGCAGGAGAATGGATGCCTGTGACGTACGTGAGTGCGGGGGGGTCGGGGGGGATATGTAAATTTAGCTAAGTACCATGGGTATGCATGTAAATGAGACCGAACAGCTAACATGTAGTGGTCACAGTAACCGGCAAACGTGAATGCAGTCCCGTTTGAATTACGACTATAGAACATATAAATGTGCACGTGTACGTAATGCGTCCATGCCGCAAAGACTGTTACATGTGTAAAGGTGAAAGTGCGTTTCGCACACGTCCATCAACCAGATCAGAGATATGTTACCGGAACAGTCACAACTAACACAGGCCACGTAACCACACAGACCCAGTAAACCAGAATACGGATATGCATGTGCGCCTGCGCGTAACCCACAATTAGGAAATGCAAGTGCGCGTGTGCGTGTGTGATCCGCTCACAGCAGGGAATGTTAAGGCCGTGTCCTCCACGTCAATCATACATGTCTCAAAACTGTCAGCCCCTGAAAGTATGGAATCGGGCAGTGCCATGTAAAGTACCATTAGAAGTAGTGAGAAACACACGCTATGTGATGAGACAAACATAGAATGTGGATAGAATAACGTGTGCGTTATTAGTATGGATAGAAGACGGTTATGCATCTGTAACTCGACCCACTTGTCAGAAGGTGCACCCGTACGAAAAGTGTTCAGTGGGCTCACACTTGTTGACCGGGCTAGGCTAGCTGGATATATGTCCAGTGTCAGCAGAGGCCCGTGGAGAAATGCTCCACACACAATAATAGCACAACATACCAGAGTACTCATATATGTACCAAAGAAGAACAATAGAAAGTGTCCTGAAAGGACTGGTTACACACAGATCACAGACAGAGAAATATATGGCCAGTGGAAGCACGTCACAATTATGGGATCATGTCCCTATAGAAGCAAGAAGGTCTCACATGACACGCCAGCGAATTGCCAGATAGACACAGGTCAATGTAACACACAGCAACATTAAGGGCCAACCAGCCATACACCATGCCCGAACCTGTACAGTGGAAAGGTATGGCATGGTAATTGATGTGTGTACACAGGTAATCCACAGACAGTAACAAAGCAAGGTATGAAACGAGGGGTTCACATGTATATATCTACACACAGCAGTCCGACGGCCCGTATATATGACGCATGGACATAGATTTGTCACCTGAAAACAAGATGTGAACAACTACAGTTTAGTCCATATCATATTGATATAGTAATAATACAGTCATATCAATATTTAACATTGTGACCCTTATTTACATTCATATTTATACAAAATATGCATGTAATTGTACTTATTTATTCCATGATTTGGAATCTTAATGCAACAATTATACACATTGATAAACAAAAGCATTACCAACACACTACATTCTAAGGTTTACTCACAACAATTATCAACTATGTTTCAATATACTGATGGTATTGACCAATATTGTATTTATATTAACACATCATTGTTGTATCATTGTTTCCATTCAGTAATGTATGCAACACCGAGTTCTACATGTCACTTTATCATCAGGACTTGGAGCACGGTCCACTGAACTATGAGCAAGTCTATTAATTAGTTGACATTAAACTGACTCAGAAGGAAGTATATAAGGGACGACTATCTAATGTATCACGTACTCCGACGTTGCCCCATGTTAGTGGGTGAAAGAGCTCAGTATCCTATGACTGTGGAGTGTATCGTTTTTGTCATCGGCTGTCTTGGCATGGTTCATGTTCAAGAATGTATTTTATGAAGATGAGCAGGACTCAGGGTCTGCTGTATTTCTGCTTACTGGAACATGGATATAGATAGGCCAAGTAATACATAATATGGGTAAGAAGAAAGGAACAGTTTACCAAGAAAAAACTAGGAAAAGGACCCACCAGGTCCTAAACCGAGAGCACCAAGCAAACACAATGTAGTGCTACAAAAACCAAGTGTTTCAAAAATAAACCCAAATGGTGTAAATCCAAAGATGCAAGTTAGCAACTGCTCTAAATAATCCTCAGAAGTCCCAATAGGAAAGATGCGCCACTGTATTGTCAAAATAACACCACCAAAACAAGTAGATCACGGCGCTGTCGCCGGTCTTACTGGGCTTTTCAGGTGTAATTAGCTAAACCAATAACTCTAGCTTTTATAGAACTAATTGATTAAAATATCACCATGGTACTGATGTTTTATTTGGTTCAAATGGTTCACAAACAACTTTGAACATAAAGAATGAATTTTGTTTGAATTCATATAAGTTGCATACATACATTTTAACAATGCATTTATTGTGTCGAGCATTTTTAAATATGTATTTGTCTCTTTAATGCTTGTAGAAGTGGATTTAATTTATTTACAATATGGTGATATTTTAATCAATTAGTTAATTAACAGAACGCACTTGCGCTATAAAAGCTAGAGTTATTGTTTTAGCTAATTACACTTGAAAATGTCCGGTAAGACCGGGCGAAAGTGCTCGTGATCTACTTGTTTTGGTGGTGTTATTTTGACAATAAAGTGGCGAATCTTTCCTATTGGGACTTCTGAGGATTATTTAAAGCAGTTGCTAACTTGCATCTTTGGATGTACACCATTTGGGTTCAGTTTTGAAAAACCTGGTTTTCGTAGCACTACATAATATGGGTAGTCAAACAGACATCCGCGATTGGGGAACATACAGCAGCAGTCAAAACCACTGGCCAGATGGACACAGTCCAACAAGTTCTACACTTTACATATGCACATTGGTGTCCATTGTAGGACCCCAAAAATTGATTCGTACGCAATATCTACCAGCTGCGATCGAGCGACCCTAAAGGAGTGACAGCCGTGACTACGGCACAGCTAGACATATGCACCACCAGCGTGTTTAAGGTTGATGACGTGTCCATGAAATGCAGGACATATGAACAGAAATCCCCAGATTGTCGAGTCCATAGAAGTGCGTCCACATCCCAGTCCCGCACACATGAAGGATGTGTAATGGGTACCGTCGAGGGTTGCAGCCATGGGATCCTGGGTATGCAGAAATGGGGCTCGGTGTTGTTTGGCAGATAATCCATTGTCCCACCCCATGGGACTGATGTGGGTATAGCACATGCCTTACTCCCCGCTAATAATGCAAAGCATCCACCGGATAATGCTAAATGCAGGTGTGAAATGTGTACAGCCCTATACCAGTGTCCAGTAGGCAATTCCCATGGATGGACAAGCGTACGACCAAGATGGCACCCATAACTGGAAACCTGGTGGAATTACACAGCTGCAGTAAGGCATAACACAGGGAATACAGATAGGGACTACAGTAGACACTCCCCATACAAAGTCAGACCACCGTGCAAATACCAGCGTACACAGCACTCAATCTGCCAGCACCAAAATGGGGATCACTCGCTTCCATACTGCGGAACAAATGGGCGACCTGTGGAACACATACTAATGGCACACCAACAACGTCAACTAGGAAGGTCATAGGATGGTTAAACTATGGCGTTCCCACTTATAAAGAACATCCTTCAATGAATTAATAGGATCTACATGTTTTGGTGGTGTTATTTTGACAATACAGTGGCGGATATTTCCTATTGGGACTTCTGAGGATTATTTAAACCAGTTGCTAACCTGCATCATTGGATTTACACCATTTGGGTTCATTTTAGAAAAACCTGGTTTTCGTAGCACTACATAATATGGGTAGTCAAACAGACATCCGCGATTGGGGAACATACAGCAGCAGTCAAAACCACTGGCCAGATGGACACAGTCCAACAAGTTCTACACTTTACATATGCACATTGGTGTCCATTGTAGGACCCCAAAAATTGATCCATATGCAATATCTACCAGCTGCGATCGATCGACCCTGAAGAAGTGACAGCCATGACTACAGCACAGCTAGACATATGCACCACCAGCGTGTTTAAGGTTGATGACAAGTGTCCATGAAATGCAGGACATATGAACAGAAATCCCCAGATTGTCGAGTCCATAGAAGTGCGTCCACATCCCAGTCCCGCACACATGAAGGATGTGTAATGGGTACCGTCGAGGGTTGCAGCCATGGGATCCTGGGTATGCAGAAATGGGGCTCGGTGTTGTTTGGCAGATAATCCGTTGTCCCGCCCCTTGGGAGGGATGTGGGTATAGCACATGCCTTACTCCCCACTAATAATGCAAAGCATCCACCGGATAATGCTAAATGCAGGTGTGAAATGTGTACAGCCCTATACCAGTGTCCAGTAGGCAATTCCCATGGATGGACAAGCGTACGACCAAGATGGCACCCATAACTGGAAACCTGGTGGAATTACACAGCTGCAGTAAGGCATAACACAGGAAATACAGATAGGGACTACAGTAGACACTCCCCATACAAAGTCAGACTGCCATGCGAATACTGGCGTACACAGCACTCAATCTGCCAGCACCAAAATGGGGATCACTCGCTTCCATACTGCAGAACAAATGGGCGACCTGTGGAACACATACCAATGGCACACTAACAACTTCAACTAGGAAGGTCATAGGATGGTTAAACTATGGCGTTCCCACTTATAAAGAACATCCTTCAGTGAATTAATAGGATTAATGTCAATTGACCATGGAATACACCTAATCAACATCAAAGAACCGCTGGCACCTTATGGCACACAATCCAAAACACACATAGGTAGATGAAACAGTCAACGTAGAAATTGTCCAGGACAGTGCCCAAATGGTATACAAAGGTTCCTTCATAGACAAGTAAGCGCTTTCACCCGTAGGCTCCGTCAGACTTACACATAACATAAAAGCATCCAGGCTTTAAATATCCCTCCTTACACTTTCATTGGTCAATTTCTCAGCAAACAATGAACAATTAACCACAGCATATAAAGCACAGATGCAATGTTAACTACACACACATATATTAACATCTCCAAAAACATCCTATTAAAACATGTATTATATGATATTGTACTATGCCTAATACTCATCAATCAAAGATCTAACAATATATATAGAAGATATGTATATCATATCAATGTAATACAGTGGTAAACAACTGAAAGAGTGGACTAATGTGTGTTAACTGTATATCTGTACCTAAACTACATTCCTGTTACTTGGGTTTAAGCCACCTGCTTCTCAAAAGAGGCTTAATCAGTGTTTCATCAGTCAGCCCTGGTGTGTGGTCAACTCTCCACCTAATAATCCATCTCAATCCGCATTCTAAAGCATAGTTGATGAGGTCCCCCCCTCTGGTATTATAACCTAGCCTTTGTAAAACACTGAATGTAAACATATGCCTTGTGATGTGCTCATAGCCGGCCGTAGGCATATGCCAATCCTGCGGCTGCCTAGGACGCCGCACTAGTAGGGCCACCTGTCTAGTAGATATGTCATGTAGGTACACCAGGATGGGGCACCATGTGTTGTGGTGGTGGGCGCCATGGAGCCCTATAGCCTAGGGCAGCGGTCGATCTAATGCCGCTGCCGTGGGAGGGTAGTACGGTCTGCAGGTATGTGCTGAAGTGCACATGAAACAGCGGTCTACAAGGCTTACCCATAGTGGCGACACCTGCACAGGCGGCTCTAGCGGCCCCAACACACGACCATGCATACAGCACAGATAGACATACACACACCATAAACAGGCAATTATACACAAGGTTTATGGCGTGTATGGGTACAGTGTCAGTACAGCAAGGATAGCTGTCTGCCACGATATCCAGCAGATGTCTCTAGGGCGTTCTGGAATACAGACGTTGCATGGACAATGAGTGGATATGCATCGTACCACAGTTCTATGTGTCAGCCGTGCAAATATGCGATACATGGGACAGACAGCTGTCCATGCAAGAGCAGCGCTATGGGCACAACATAGGTATGTATATATACAACGAGAGAGATACAGACGGACACATGTGGCAAGGCCGTGAGTGTAGCGTACACAGCACCACCCCACCACACCACAGCAGGGTGCGTGGAGAACACGCTACGGAGGTCGCCAACCACAGCAGGCACACAGGCAGTCCATGAGCTGCGTCTCACCATCCACAAACACAGGGATGGCGGCAGGATATAAGTGTTCTGCGGAAACTCTAAAGCCATACCCTATGAACCCATGCGGCTGGGAGCATAGACACACACACACATCTGGCAGGCATGGTGATTGACCACACCCCCACATACCCAACCGCACAACAGTATGACACAGGTATGGAACGTGCTACGTGGACCACTGAACACAGCACCGTCAGAGGCACACGTCCAGGTGGGTGACAACATCCGTAAAGGAATAGCCGCCGATAGCCAAGGTATGTGTTGCCAAGCGTCTAAAATAACTACACTCTACTAGGGCAGCTGTGAACACACACACCCCACACACACACGGGGAAGGGCTGGGAGTCGAACCTACGCCTACCTACATGAACTCACTACAGCATGATGCATTTACAGAATGCGCTACCGAGATTACTGAGCACAGCGCTGTCAGAGGCATACTTCTAGGCGGGTGACATCATCCGTAAGGGAATAGCTGGCAATAGCCAAGGTATGTGTTGCGAAGCGTCTAAAAGCATGTCCATCTGCAGAGGCAGCTGGAAACACACACACACACACACACCTCACACACACATGGGGAAGGGCCGGGAGTCGAACCTATGCCTACCTACATGAACTCACTACAGCATGATGCATTTACAGAACGCGCTACCGAGATTACTGAGCACAGTGCTGTCAGAGGCATACTTCTAGGTGGGTGACATCATCCGTAAGGGAATAGCTGGCAATAGCCAAGGTATGTGTTGCGAAGCATCTAAAAGCATGTCCATCCGCAGAGGCAGCTGGAAACACACACACACACACACGGGGAAGGGCCGGGAGTCGAACCTACGCCTACCTACATGAACTCACTACAGCATGATGCATTTACAGAATGTGCTACTGAGATTACTGAGCACAGCGCTGTCAGAGGCATACTTCTAGGTGGGTGACATCATCCGTAAGGGAATAGCTGGCAATAGCCAAGGTATGTGTTGCGAAGCGTCTAAAAGCATGTCCATCTGCAGAGGCAGCTGGAAACACACACACACACACACCTCACACACACACGGGGAAGGGCCGGGAGTCGAACCTACGCCTACCTACATGAACACACTACAGCATGATGAACTTACAGAATGCGCTACCGAGATTACTGAGCACAGCGCTGTCAGAGGCATACTTCTAGGTGGGTGACATCATCCGTAAGGGAATAGCTGGCAATAGCCAAGGTATGTGTTGCGAAGCGTCTAAAAGCATGTCCATCTGCAGAGGCAGCTGGAAACACACACACACACACACCTCACACACACACGGGGAAGGGCTGGCAGTTGAACCTACGCCTACCTACATGAACACACTACAGCATGATGAACTTACAGAACGCGCTACCGAGATTACTGAGCACAGTGCTGTCAGAGGCATACTTCTAGGTGGGTGACATCATCCGTAAGGGAATAGCTGACAATAGCCAAGGTATGTGTTGCGAAGCGTCTAAAAGCATGTTCATCTGCAGAGGCAGCTGGAAACACACACACACACGGGGAAGGGCCGGGAGTCGAACCTACGCCTACCTACATGAACTCACTACAGCATGATGCATTTACAGAACGCGCTACCGAGATTACTGAGCACAGTGCTGTCAGAGGCATACTTCTAGGTGGGTGACATCATCCGTAAGGGAATAGCTGACAATAGCCAAGGTATGTGTTGCGAAGCGTCTAAAAGCATGTTCATCTGCAGAGGCAGCTGGAAACACACACACACACACACACACACACACACACACACACACACAGGGAAGGGCTGGGAGTCGAACCTATGCCTACCTACATGAACTCACTACAGCATGATGCATTTACAGAATGCGCTACCAAGATTACTGAGCACAGCGCTGTCAGAGGCATACTTCTAGGTGGGTGACATCATCCGTAAGGGAATAGCTGGCAATAGCCAAGGTATGTGTTGCGAAGCGTCTAAAAGCATGTCCATCCACAGAGGCAGCTGGAAACACACACACACACACACACACACACACACACACACACACACACACAGGGAAGGGCCGGGAGTCGAACCTATGCCTACCTACATGAACACACTACAGCATGATGCATTTACAGAATGCACTACTGAGATTACTGAGCACAGCGCTGTCAGAGGCATACTTCTAGGCGGGTGACATCATCCGTAAGGGAATAGCTGGCAATAGCCAAGGTATGTGTTGTGAAGCGTCTAAAAGCATGTCCATCCGCAGAGGCAGCTGGAAACACACACACACACACACACACACAGGGAAGGGCCGGGAGTCGAACCTACGCCTACCTACATGAACACACTACAGCATGATGCATTTACAGAATGCGCTACCGAGATTACTGAGCACAGTGCTGTCAGAGGCATACTTCTAGGCGGGTGACATCATCCGTAAGGGAATAGCTGGCAATAGCCAAGGTATGTGTTGTGAAGCGTCTAAAAGCATGTCCATCTGCAGAGGCAGCTGGAAACACACACACACACACACACAGGGAAGGGCCGGGAGTCGAACCTACGCCTACCTACATGAACACACTACAGCATGATGCATTTACAGAACACGCTACCGAGATTACTGAGCACAGCACTGTCAGGAGGCATACCCCTAGGTGGGTGATATCATCTGCAGAGGCAAGGCAGCCGATAGGGAATGAAGACAGAGTGCGCAGTCACACAGCATGTTACCATCCCAAGGTGGGCGTACAGTAACACGGTAGTGCTGCAGTCGGGAATACCAACTAACTACGGAGCAGTACATCACGACATGGATATGGGATGCACCACATACAGTATACCCTATGAGAGGGCATCCGGCGTGCACGATGTAGGCAGCCATTGTGGCATAACAACCACATATGACTCACCTGGATGGTCACCATGGCTATGCAGGATGTCATTGGCCATGGCTACATGCCTAGTAGCAGACATCGGTGCCGACTGTAGTGTGTACCCCCAAATGGTGTACTGCCATGCCCTCACACCTAGCGGTTATAAAGGGGAGACAGACATGCTCACGGGGTATCAACGCAGACGGGCGGTGTGCACTGTACTGTGTGTCCATCTACACAGCTGCTTACTGGGCATGCTCAGACACTTAGAATCTGCACAGTGCAGACATGCATACACATGGGGCGAAATCATGGGAGGCAGAATGTGGACCATCGTGTGTCCACCCACACAACAGCAACCCGGCCATGCCACAGACGTGGCGGTTGCGAAGGGAAACAGGCATGCACACGGGTATCAACGCAGACAGGCGGTGTGCACTGTACTGTGTGTCCATCTACACAGCTGCTTACTGGGCATGCTCAGACACTTAGAATCTGCACAGTGCAGACATGCATACACATGGGGCGAAATCATGGGAGGCAGAATGTGGACCGTCGTGTGTGTCCACCCACACAACAGCAACCCGGCCATGCCACAGACGTGGCGGTTGCGAAGGGGAAACAGACATGCACACGGGTTATCAATGCAGACGGGCGCGGTGTGCACTGTACTGTGTGTCCATCTACACAGCTGCTTACTGGGCATGCTCAGACACTTAGAATCTGCACAGTGCAGACATGCATACACATGGGGCGAAATCATGGGAGGCAGAATGTGGACCGTCATGTGTGTCCACCCACACAACAGCAACCCGGCCATGCCACAGACGTGGCAGTTGCGAAGGGGAAACAGGCATGCACACGGGGTATCAATGCAGACGGGCGCGGTGTGCACTGTACTGTGTGTCCATCTACACAGCTGCTTACTGGGCATGCTCAGACACTTAGAATCTGCACAGTGCAGACATGCATACACATGGGGCGAAATCATGGGAGGCAGAATGTGGACCGTCGTGTGTGTCCACCCACACAACAGCAACCCGGCCATGCCACAGACGTGGCGGTTGCAAAGGGGAAACAGGCATGCACATGGGGTATCAACGCAGACGGGCGCGGTGTGCACTGTACTGTGTGTCCATCTACACAGCTGCTTACTGGGCATGCTCAGACACTTAGAATCTGCACAGTGCAGACATGCATACACATGGGGCAAAATCATGGGAGGCAGAATGTGGACCATCGTGTGTGTCCACCCACACAACAGTAACCTGGCCATGCTCACACACGTAGTATGTGCTACGCACCATCCGGCATGCAGACGGAGTGCACACACCGCAAGTCACGGCCAGGTAAACCCGTACACACGCACAGGGTGGACACACATGCAGTTACACGTACACACACAGATGACAGCACAGGCATCACGGGTGCAGGCTGAACATGTACACACTGCAGTGAACACTGTAGCTGCCATGCCAGCACCATGTCATCGGTGCAGCAGTATGCCTCACAGTCCAGCAACAGCATGTGACATATATCCACAAGACTATGTGGCGGTGTACGTCCATCGTGCAGAGTACACATGTACTATCAATGATCCCACAGGTGTGATGTAGTCCACCCATACCGGTATACATGGACAGGCGTGCTCCACACATACCACGGGCCTGACACAGATATGACACATGACTGCAGCTGTACCACAGTGAAACAATGTCCGGATATGTCACATATGTGATTTCCTGGCTGTGTGCATGGATTGCACGCAGGACACATACGGAGCCTGTGATGTACCACATGCATAACACAGGCATACGCGGTAATACACACACGAAGGGAAGGCGGACACATGTCTGTGGTATGCACCCCCTACAGGGTGTAGCGGTGTTCACTGGGACACATACCCTTGTACAGTTTGCCTGTGACAGCTGTGATACCATACCACAGTCCATGTTCCATGTATGTCGACACACATGTCACAATGTAGCAATGCATACACACATGGCAACAGGGGATACATGTGACACGTTTACTGTACACAGTGCAGCCATGCATGAGTGGTGTCCGGTGTCCATAACACAGTTGCAACCCCCTACCACATGCATACCCATCATGGGGGCCATCATATGGTGGCATAGTAACAGCACGCATGGCAGTCTGTGTGTACACCATGTGTTTAAACACCTGTCCACATGCATGTGTGCAGGTGCTGGTCACAGGTGTGTCACACACCATCCTACCCTGCCATGTGCATACAGTCTGCTATGTCGCCTTTACATGACAGCGCTGCCATAATGCATACCCATCGGCCATGCGTCATCGACCATATGTCACATGGCCACTGTAACCCCTACCACCTCCCAAGTGCAAATATTGGCACAGCTGCCAGATACAGTGGTAGTAGGCAGGATGCACTACATACCGCTGCACGCCTGCACATATCCCATATAGCGGGTGTGGCATTCCTAGCACCAACATGTGTGCAGGAATGTGTGCCCATGTATGCCACAGATCGGGGGACTATGTGCCACGTGCCACACATCACTGTACACCATGGTAGAGATCTGTACCTACCTCAGTGTGGGGTGCATGGATGTGGATGGTGCAGTACATGCAACACGTCATCCCTCCATGTAGACATGTGTGGTCACCACCATGTCAGTGTGTCAACATGTGTGTATGTCTGCTGCCTGTTGTGAGGGTGTATGCAGATATAGTGTTGTGACTGGACACTGACCACACAGGGTGACCATCCCGTACTGGTGCTGCATTGTACAGCCCTGTCAATGCCATACCTGTGAGCCTTACTGGCCACCTGTGCAAGACCACCCTCTGTGACATGGCGGCGTGGGTGCATTGTCTTGTGAGGGTGCTGACCACACAGACAGGTGTCCCCATCTGCACACAATGGGGTGTGTGCCATAGAGGTGTACGCACCGCGATTGCGGACATATTCCTGTACCGGTACAGCATCCGACTGCTGCACACCGTGCACCACAACTGACAGGTGACACCTGCGGTCAGTAGCCAGCACACTGCGTCGACACCTGCAGAATGTCACCATACCTGTACTGTGTCATGCCATGTATGTGATGTCTCTGTCCACGTAGCCTGTGGCACCGACCACAGGCGTCAGGTGCAGTATATGTGGACATGTGCGTCATGTACCGTGTAAGCAACGTTACACTGTATCTGGCTCCGTGCTCCGCAGGTTTATGTGTATAACCTCTCTTCTTGCAATCCCGACTGTCTGTTCTCTATATCACAAAAGCTCTGCACCTGCTCCCATAGTATTCCTACATAGGTAAAGTACATGTATACTAAATGGAGTACTACACTGGCCTAGAATCCCCTTGTGTACCCACTTCCCTATAGGTGCCTTCTGACCCAGTTACACAGCAAATGCATTCACGTTCTCTGGCATGTCGAAGGGTCAATTGCTAGCGACCTCTCCTGTTCAGATGGTGAATCTGGGCGTCCTGGGCACTGTTACAGGTGCCTCATGGACACGGACAAGCCGCACCTCCCCCACTGAACATAATACATGTGACAGATGCAACTATATAGCCAGACAGGTAGCTGTGCTCTCTCAAACCATGACCGGCAAGACCAAACGGGAGGGGAAGGACACCATGCACACCACAAACCCAGTGTCACATGTGACTATCGCAAATGCTAATCAAACACATGAACACACTAAGACATACCTGGAGGCACTGTTAAAACATGTCACAAACCTAACGAGCCCTCTGAAGCAGACACCCAAGCAACTGCCTCCACAAGACATAGGACATGCAACACATAGTTCTCAACGTCAGTGTGCTAAACAGTCAGAGCCCCAAAGGCAACACACACAATGCCAGACACACTTGTAATGGGTGACGCCACTGTCAGACACACCGACGTCCCACCCAATAGACTGAACAAGGGAATGATCACAGTAGGCTGCCTGTCGGGCGCTGGAATCCGCCACATAACACACGCACTCAGGTCACTCCGCAGCATGTACAGGTATGACGCGGTCATTGCCCATGCTGGTGTCAACGACTGGAGACATACCACCCTGGGATACATTAAAGGAGACATAGAGGGCCACTCAGATTGTGTAGCCCAGGCCAGCATGTCCCTGACCCTGGGCAGTATCCCACCCTCATCAAGTATGATGCCACTATACTGGCTCCAAGTGGTCACCCTTGATAATGTGCCTGGTTACCGGTGTCAGTCTGAGGGGATCCAGATTCCTCATACCTGGGATGACATGCTTGGCACACCATGCCCCTTCGCAAGGGATGGCTCGCACCTGTCGCCCCTGGTCTTCAAGGGTTTGGCTAAGGCACCTGCCACCCCCACAGTGCCCACTGCAGGCAAGGCTGGAATGATAAACCTACCACCCTACACTACAAACCTGGAGAACAGACAGGGTAATACTGCTCAGTGCCAGTGGTCTATGCCCAAGCTGCACACCCTCAAATGCCCTCCTCAGTATGGAGGACATCGATGTCAGTGCTGTGACTGAAACATTGTTTAGGGCTGCTGAGAGCACCCCAGCACTATCAGGTCATACCCCATATCACGCGTTCAGGACCATATCCCGGACCTAACACAGAAGGAGGGGGAGTCTCCATTTCCATGAAGGATACACACACCTCCAGGTTGGCAGAAATGCACATAGCAGCTGGGAATATCCAGGTGCAATTAACCATGGGTAGGACTGCCCTACAGTTTGTTGCATGCTACAGACCACCCTCACAAACCCAGGATACCTGCACAGCCTTCCTGAAGACACTGGTGAGTATGAATGCTCTCACAACACCGTCATATTGGGTGACATCAACCACCCATACATAGACCGGGAACATTACCCAGGACACAACACCCTACAGCAAAGGTTCCAGGTGTTCATACACCTGAATGCTGTGGAACAACCATGCACCATATCCACAAGGGGGGGGAACTATACTAGTTCTGATCATCACACACGGGGACGACATGCTCCACACAGGATGTACATCCCTCAATGGTGAGGTCAGACCATATAGTGAACTAACTGGAGATCCGCATCCTGCACCCAACACCGGCATGGGAGACCACAGTGAAGACCTCTCTACAGCGAACCACACACATCATACGACTGGTGTGGTACCCTACAAGGCCTCCATGCCAGTGGTAAACACAGGCCACACTGATGAAACCCTTACAAATGCCTTCTATGAGCACCCCCAGGAATGTCTGCACCAAGCGATCCTGATAACATCAGGACCTTGTCCACCAAAGGCAGGCACATGGTCTGGTGGACCCCAGCCATTGACAAACCGTACAACAAGAGTTGAAAGCTAATACATGACAGAGCAATATCAGTACCAGGGAAGGCATCACTGATTAATACCGGCGTTAACATATGATCACTCATACAATCATCCAAGGCCGCCTGTGGGACTGGTACTGCAAAGGACACATAAGACAACCATAAGGCCTTCCTTAGCTATGGTAGGAACATGGGTGGAAGCACACAGTTATGCTCGGAATTACTCCAGAATGGTACAATGATCACTGAACCCACAGACATTGACAACAAACCAGCGGACAGGTTCCGTGCATACATCTACCCCCCAAGGGGATGTATCCATCCAACCAGAGTCTAGCCTCCCAAACATCCCGTATGCCCAGGAGAGAGCTGATATCTGTTAAGCAGTGAACACAGCATCAATGGGACCAGATGGTGTCCCCGGCTGTGTGCTACACAACCTCATTGAGGCCCTCACCCCGCACATAAGGCTGCTGTTTCATCTTAGCCTTACTACGGGCTCGTCCCGATGGATGGCATACAGCAACTGTGGTCCCACTACACCAGGGTAGTGCTCTTATGGACTCTATACATCCCTGCCCTATCAGCTTGACAAGCCTTGTCTGCAAAGCTGTGGGGAGGTCCATACTGGAGCCCATAAATAAAGACATTGGTGTACGGCAAATACCGGAACATACCCACATCGGCTTAGTCAAGGGCAGATCCTGCCTCCCAAACCTGGTCGACCTGTTTGGAGGAGTCACTAAGGCCATTGATGGGGGTACATCGGTTTGCACAGACTACGATGACCTGGCGGGAGTGTTCAAACCACACTCCACGTGGGCATCTTAGAAAAGCTCACCAGCGTAGATGTAGAGACATATATCACACGATGGTTTGCCAACTGGATGGAGGTCAAACCCCACAGGGTTTGTGTTCCTGGTGCCATGTCAGACTCCAAGCTGGTCCCGAGTGGTGGCCCACAGGGTTCAGTCCTGGGCCCCCTCCTGTTCGGCATTCAACTTTCCAATGTGCATGCAAACATAGGGGGATTGTGGCAGACAAGGTATGCAGATGACTGCACACCGGCCACCATACTCAACACCCCATCAGACACGGACATCCACCTGGGATCTCATAGAAATGGATAACTGGTGCCAGAGCCATGGCCTGATGCTACATGCCAGGGAAGGTATAGACCTACCCTTTGGGAAAGACATGTTCACCCCGAATTACCATATGGGTGGTAATCCATTAAACATGGTGGACGTGATCAGGGACATGTGAACCAAACCTGTCGGTAACCTCTCTCGACACTCACATTGCCAATGTGGTTGGGAAGACATTCCACTGTGCCCACCTGGTCATGAAGGGATTTACATCCACATCAGGGGAGGTCATTGTACCCCTGTACTCTTCACACATCAGACCAATGATTGGGTACAACACCACATTTGGAATGTACCTAACCTGACACCTGCAGCACTCGGAAGGACCTCAAACGTTCCACAACACAGGGATAAAGGTGCTGAAACATATGTCACACGCTGCCCGACTGAGGGGACTCCGGCTGTATACCTTCTCATACCGTCTGCTCTGAGGTGATCTGTGCCTGACATACACGGCCATGTCCGACCTGGGTGACATGGACAACCACGGGCACAGAAGCAACTGACAGAAACCTCAACACGTACATAAATAGGACGTGCTGGAGGGACAGGGTCATCGCCCAGAGACCCCCTACAACATGGAAAAGATTCCCAGCCCATGTGAAGCAGAGCCCCTCACTGACTCTGTCCAAGAGTAATCCTGATGTGTGGATGGGTGATCGTAGGTATGCGCCAGGCATCATCTCTGTGTCACTGCTGGACAGAGGGACAGCGGACCAATGGATATAGTATCCTCATCCTAAGGGGTGGTGAAAGCCACACACACTCTGGCTAGGCTTACACATGCCGTAGGGCACATAGCCTGATATGTACCTATGCACCTATGTACCTATGTAGGAGTCCATGCAGGTTGCGGGTACCTGTGGTATGCTGATATTGCCAGATGTGCCTGTGGGTAACCCACAGCTACACGTGGGGGACTGATAACAGTGCTCTCAGAAGGCACATGCAAGTACACCATATGAGGCATACAGGTTAACAGAACCAACATGGTGCTACACATGTAACCGTCACGCATACCCTGTACACAGCTCAATGTATGCTGCACCTGCACTACATGGTATGTCTGCTGCATGATGTCAGTACACAACCCACGTCACATACGCACCTGTCACCTGTCATACACAACCACTGCAACATACACATCACGCACTATGCGGACACAGGTATCACATACACCTCTCACTAACTTGTCCACCCTGTGCATCAGAATATATTTGCATAACTGTGCACCGATGGTGTGGATGACAGTGCTGCGGCAGAGGCTTCATCATATGCACAGGGTGATATGTGTGCCAGGGGCATAGGCTGTACCAATGGATGACATCATGTGTGTGTGTAAGGGCCAGTGCATTTACTGGGCATGACTGTGCAGAATGCATGTGGATGTGGTGGAGCCCTACAGTTGTGTCTGCTGTGTGTGGGTATGTGTGTACACAGTTCAGCCATCTATGATGCCTACACGGGATATACTTGGCAGCCCCAGACTGTACAGTGCAGGTTGTATGGCTCACTGTGTCCGTCTGCGGCCACGTGACCCGTGCCTGCCTGGGGTCGCACGGGCACTACCGGGTGGAGGTATGGAGTGGCTACACTCCGATGACACATGTCCGCTGGAACCGTGTCCATGCTGGGACCAGCCAGGGCCACGTCCACGTGGCCTGCTGTGTCCTGGTGTGGTTGGTGTAGCACCAGCTGCACTGCTGCTGCTACCGGCACTGTGTGAGTGGGCATGAGAGGTGGCACGCACACGTCGACCTACACTAGGTGGTGTTGCTGGCCTATGGCCACGTGTCCTATGCCTCACCCCTACCAGGTGTTCCAGCACAGACAGCTCACGCTCGCGGATTGACATGCCTCGGTTGAGGATTCCAACCATCTCACCTAATCGCCTATCCAGAACATCAGCAAGCTGCTGTTGAGCATTCGCCAATGACTGGATGTTCTCATTTAGGGAACAGATTGCGGCCCTCTGCAGCCCCTGCCCTTCTTGGTTCTGCCGTTCAGCACGTGCCTGTGCTGCCATTACAGTCTGGAACATGCGTCTGTTGATACCAGCTGCTGCACCCTGTACAGCAGGTGCATGTCTACCAGAGCTCCTCCTACGAGCAGCACCAGCCACATGCCTGTGTGGCACATCACCAGTCATTACACTGGCAACATGGTGTGTACCCGCACCTTCTGTAGCCACCACACATTCCTGCTCAATGCCAACAGACGCTGACTGTCCTTCCTCTATGGGCAACGGTGATGTGGTATGTGTCGGCATCAGAACCGTGTGCGGAGATGAAGGGGACATAGGTGGGATGTTAACCAATGGCACAGCTTCTGCCCCTGACAACCCTGCCTGTGCCTCAGCATATGGTCATCACCGCTAGTATCTGTGGTGACACTAGCATCAGATGGACTGCAGGAGGGGAACGCACCTACACCACCTGTGAATACAAAGACATACTGTAAGATACATTACACACACACAGACACACATGCAGACACACACACACGCAGACACACACACACACACACACACACACACACACACACACACAGACACACACACGCACGCAGTCACACACATGCAGAGACACACACACGCTGACACACACACGCAGACACACACACATGCAGGCACATCATGCATGTGATATTGCAGATGGCATGCAGCATTCCCACACCACAGCTCAGTGAATGCAGGCCAGACATTAATAGTGGTAGTATGCATACTGCCCTGGGGTGCACACTACATCAAGCAGGTGTCATTTCAGTAGGCATGCAGCACACACATTCATGGTAGTTTGCATGCATCACCGTGATACACCGTGTGGCCACAGGCAGGTTAACAGTACATATGGCTGGCGTCACTTTGTCATGTACTCCGCCAACATGTGCGATAACATGTGGACATGTGACAATGGTGTCCCACCACATGCACCACATCAAACTGGACGTCACAGTGCAGTGTTATGTGTACAGGCTACAGATAGAATGCATGTGTAACAAAGATGCCTGTGCAGGTGTGGTTGGTGTGAGCTGTGTACATAGCTATACAGTGGGGAGTACAGCCACTGTGCCACTGCATGGCAGCCAGACACAGGTATGTTTCTGTGCGATGCGTAACATGGACGCTTTGCATTGCCATGTCTGCAACACTGTCATGCTGTTCCACAGCACGTATATGGTAGACATTGGTGGCACCTCCAGTGGCTGCAGACAGGCATTGCGGTTGTCTGTTGTACCACATCAGATGTACAGGTGGTCCACTACAGCTATGATCGCACTATGTGTGGACAAAGTGCAACGGTGACTACCCACTCCAGATGTACTGTGTGGCAACGTGCCTGTGGGTATCACCCATGGCCATGTTTGACTGGGTCATGGACAATTGTGTGTGATGGGCATCATATACACATCCCTGTGGTGGCCCATGTGACATACACCCACACTAGTCTGAGGTGTCACAATCCCGAGGGCTATGCAGACAGTGTGGATGTCTGCTATGTCGGGCGTAGGTCATGTCATGGTGTGACAATGTTGCAGACAGAACACCACGTGCATAGGACATGTCATGTGCCATGTCACAACGTGTGCACACAATGCAGGGGCATAGGTCACATTGGTAACACCTGTGTGCTGGCCAGATCACAGCTCACTATGTGGTACTGTGTGCATACCGCAAATGGCATTCTGATGCATACTACATATGCAGCCATTGTAGAACACCTCCACCATTGTATGCATAGCTGACTGCACATATCACACCAATGGGTTATGTGGTGTCATGCCGGTGTATACTAACGGTTGTATCTGCTGTACATGGGTGGCATGTGTGTCAGGTGGTGCAACCTGTATACCGTGACTGGAGCAGACCCAGGTGTGCATGTCATACCTGGCCACATGGCGAATATCTATATACTGTAACATGCCTGTTACTAGCAACAGTCTCACCTGCGATGGACCCATGGCTGTGCGACATGCCAGAGGTACCTGTATAAGGGTGACACAACAGTATACACATTATCCATTACTGTAGCCACAGTAAGCACTGTGCATGTCACATCATGTACCTGTGTGGTAGCATGTGTTATGCACATGTCTGCAAACACAACGTAGCATACTGTAGTATGCAGCTTGTGTGGCCATATACCTGGCATGTGTTGGTACATTATGTGGTATACTGTGACACCCACACCTACATCAGTTATCATACACACATGCAAGACTGACTTACCAGGCAGCTCCAGGCTCGTTGGTTGGGAGACACCCACCTCCACGATGGCAGCGAGTGTTTCTGCATGATGTTCCCTGGGTGTCCCCAGACTGGCTAGGAGCTCCTCCGTGTGTGTGAGTGGGTGCTGGGTTGGTGGCCCACCACCTGTCCCACCTTGTTCTCTGGCGATTGCGGCGGCACGCTGTTTCGCGTGCCGTATTAGGTCTGTGCAGTGTCGGCGTATCTGCTGGTAGGTGCGGTTGTTGCCACCCACATTGTTCACCCTCCTGCGCATATCCTGCCACAGGTCATCTCGCTGCTGTGCTTGCTGTGGAACATGGCTGAATAGCAGGTCATAGTTGTCATGGAGCAACGGTATGATTACGTCATCCTCCTGGCGGCTTAAGGCTGGCAGCCGGGAACGTGGCATTATCTGTAAGACATAATGATGGTGACAGGTCACA
Source organism: Protopterus annectens (assembly GCF_019279795.1). Taxonomy (NCBI): domain Eukaryota; kingdom Metazoa; phylum Chordata; order Ceratodontiformes; family Protopteridae; genus Protopterus; species Protopterus annectens. The sequence continues at coordinate 1,874,980,559 of NC_056741.1, read as the reverse complement.
TTTACACTGATGTACTGGCATACCGCTGGACATACATTGCTATGACATGTACGACATCTGCACAGTAATCTCTGCGATGCATCATGGCACTGACACAGCTGACGTGTTGCCGTCACACCATTAAGCAGTGGGTATCATATCATATCTGTGTGTCAACTCATCACACTGTACACACACCATGTTGATGGTAACCTGCTGTGGACATGTGTACCTGCCTGCACCTGTGTTCATACCAGTTGGCACGTGTCCCAATGTGCACACAGTTCTATTGTTCACCTGGATGCTGTGTATATGTCACTAGGCATCACATACACAGCCATTATGAACATCAGCGGTGGCACTGCACACATACACATGGACACCTGTACATGCATGTGTTGTGCCATGTACATCTACACAGCACTGTACGGGTGTTGGACAACCTGCCACAGCTCACCTGTATTGCACATGTGATACACATGGGACATTGTGTAACCATATGACATTAGCAGGGAAGGTCATGCATAGCATGTGCGCGCGCACATTGTACACACCAACACACAGCCCCTGTGACACCACAGGGTGCATCAGTACCAAATTACTGCTCTGGGCGGTTGATAGTGCAAGTGCCATTTGTCCATCGCACCATGTATGACTGTGATAGCACGTGCAGCCTTGCTGGGCAGGGCTGCATGGTATGGCAGGGTATGTCACATACATGGCACAGGGATGTGTCCCACCTGCGGGGTACTGATATTGGCAGGGTGGCTGTCCATTCCATATGTCATTGCTATGTGTATATGGACATTACACATGTCTATCATTATGGTGTGGACAATGGCCTTCTGCAAGGTAGGCAGCATGCTGCTTGGTGGGGGTGTGTATGGTGCATGCTGGTATCGCACATCCATGCATACACATTACCCCTGACATGTGCTATGTGCTGCGATATTGTTCAACACAGTGCAGTATGTGCCCACACACTGCTATCCCGTGCACATGGATGGTTGCCTGGCCTGACATGGGTACCACATATGTCTACATCCAGTGCCTGCTGCCACCCCATGTCAGCTGGTGCACCACACAGCGCCATCCCTCCCACAGGGACCGTGGTGTTGGGCACAGCATAGGTATCCATGTATGGGGACAGGGATGTTCACATAGGGGCACTGATGGTATCATCCATCGGACCATACACGTATGACGCACACCTCACACACACAGCCCATTCAGTATGTTGTTCGCAACACTGACACAGCTATACTGCTAGGCCAGGGACATTCCCAGACGTACATACACAGATGTGTGAACATCTGTCTGTGGCATGGGCTACAATAATGGTGGGGTTCAACACATAACGTGTTTGAGTGTGGCTGGCACAGACGTTCTGTGCACATGTCTACACAGTAAGCCTGTTCTACAGTAGCCAGCGGTGATGTGCTGTGCACATGTCAATGCTGCACATTGTGTTGGTGTCTGTCTGTCCACAGGCCAGTGGTGGGACACACAGGAGTATTAGTGAACATATATGCATGCCACCCTGTACTGCTGTACTGCTAGCTTCTCGGGTGCTAATGTGTCATGGACATGCACACCTTACCCGGACAGGTGGTAGCGGGTTGCCACCCGTACCCATCTCCTCTTGTGGGTTGCTATGATCCAACACCCTCTTTGTATTGTATGTTCAGGCTATGCACCTGTGTGGGGCATGTGGGCATGCAATGCACTACTGCGTACCTTTGCACCCATTGCAGAACATGTTACACAGGTACACTGGCAGCCATACACTTCACAGCTTGATGACGGTACAACACGTGTTGTACACACGTAACGCATATCCTGTGGGACATGGTCATATGTACAGGCATGTCCAACAGTCACGTACCACTGCTACCCCTACATGACGGATATGCAGTACATGTGGCGGTACAGCAACTGTCACATGTAGTCGTGCAATGCCCCCCTACCTACATGGCGTGGTACTGCCTGTGGGGGATATGCGTCTGCATCCATGCTGTGCCCATAGCTGACAGTTGTACATCGATATATGCAACATACCTCATTTGGTGTTCTCATGGGTGCATGTTCAACATGGCTCCGCATTGTTTGTGTCTGTCACACAGTCATTGTTGTACATGGTTTACATACCAGCCATGGCTTACTGTGTGTGATTCCATGTACTTCATTGGGGTACCAGCATTATACATTATAACAGCGTATTCCAGCTATCACATAGCCTTCCTAGATGACACTGTTAGCCAGCCAGTAGGAGGTGTTCCACCATCTGCACATAGGTCACACAGTACGAGGGCGGCTGACACCCATTCTGGGGACAGGGTTCTGACAGCTGTGGATGGGTGTGATGCTGTTGACAACCATGACTGTGCCTGATGGTCACATCTGGATGGGTAACATTCACAACACACACCTACCTTCACGTAGTAACACATCATCTACAACAATGGACATTCCTGCCAGAACAATGTGTGCAGTATGTCTGTATGACCACTGCAGGCACCACTGGTGGCTCCCAGCATGGCAGCCAACAGCACCAGTGTATATCCCGTGGAACCATGGGTTACACCATTCACAACACACCTGTCTCAGATGACCCTGTTGTGGATCACAGTGCGGTTCCACACATCATGTTACACTAGGCATCATGCACTGATATGTTGCGGATGTGTGAACGGCTGTGCAACTCAACATATGCACACATGACACATCACCTGGTACAACATATCTGTCATACAACATGTTATTGTGACCGCCCTGTGATGGCATTACACAGGCTACGTGTACTGGGACATGTGATGGCTCACCGGTATATTCACCCTCTGGGTGTGTGTCTAGCCAAGTGTACAGTAGGCAGTGGTCTGAACACAGGGACACTGTACATTGACCTAATTTGTCACTGCAACTGTTGACTATGCTCCTACTGTACTTATACAGGCATGTGGTATCTGACCACTATGACAGTCCTGGTTGACCACACTGCTGTGGCACACATGACCTGCGGACATCTGCCTGGGGTGTGGAGCATACATGTACATCTTCACATGCTATACTGCCTCTGTGGCGGTGTCACATGACTGTCTCCAGCAGGGCTGTAACAGGCAGGCACGGCATGGGGTCATGTGGGACAATGCTTGCACCTTCCACTGTCCTGCACACAAGCAAGGCACACACACTAGTGCACCACTCACATTTATCTGCAATGCCTGGGACCTGCCTCCATGCTCTGCACAGCACACCTGCAAGTACAGATTGTACACAGATCATACCTCCCAGGCACATACCTGGACTGCAACACACACAGGTGAGGGGATCCCACATCACACAGTGTTTTGCACACATACTGGATATTTGCCGAACACAATGCATCATAGGTGCTCCATGTTCAGATACCCATGTTTGTGACCGCTAGACACATTGTAACATGCAACAGAGCTTACATTGTACACCACAGGTTACATGCTGTCTGTGTTGTCATACTGTACATTGGGCCTCAGACAGCTGATACTGCCATGTGCTGACAGCAACCCACACTTCCCTAGAATGGACACCCATGTACCCACACATGCTTGAGGCATGCACTCCACCTAGCTGGGTGACACATTACACAACACATACCATACCTACACTACCCTCAGCATGCACGATACCTCCATGTGTCTGGGGTGTTAAACCTGGGGTTATCCCCCCTTTGGTAGATGAACATATATGCTTCACGGCCCTGCTAGCCACACCCTGGACACACACCCATCACAGCATACATGGAACATGTGTTCTACAGCCAGTACTACTGACATCTGCTGACAGGGGTTGTTAATGGCATGGCACCCTGGCAGATGGACAGTGTACATAACTATGCTGACACATACCACAGTGCACTTCCGTAGCATGTACGCAATGGTAGGGACCATGCTATTCCACACAGAGACATGGCGGTACTGGCCTTTTCACAGACGCCACGGTGGTGGTCATGTTCCATGCACATTTTCTGTATGGGCACATGTGCAGGCTGTTGCATGGTGGTGTATATTCACATGTGTGGGGTGCATCACTTGACAGCCATGGTGGGTCCTCGTGGTCCATCACATGCTCCAAGGCTAGCTACCTACACATGACTGCCGCACATTGCAGTGTGGGTCCTCAGGCAGTGTGGTGGTATGTCTGTGTTGTTTGGCTACATCCACATTCGATGTCACGTACAACAGTCACCCAGGCATTGCAGACTGAGATAATGTTGGCAACATGCCAGGCAATGGTGTACTTACCAACAATACACACTCTCACTCACTACTGGGTTGCAATCCATACATGGACATCGTAGTGTCCCTGTGGACACATACATGGTACTGCCATGCACACGTTATGTCCTAAGACACTGTCCCAATGTCACCTTCCGATCTCCCTAGCTGTTATGTCCCGCCAACCAGTTTGGTATGTGTCTCCACACCAGCCCACTGAATTCACTGCTAGCCTGTTGTTGGACATTGTGTACCTTGACCGTCACACTGCCGCATCTATCGCACTACACATGGGTGGCACTGCATTGCACATGTGGGACTGCATTCGTACACCCATGACTGGACCATTCTGTATGGCACTGGGGCACATCCTCACAAACGTGCTTCACGCACTCATTGATGACCTCCATGCCTTTACTGGCACCCTTGTTGGGCTTCTGTGTGCCACAGCACGCCACATACACATGCTGGCCACCTGTCATACCATTGCATGGGTGGTTGGTGTGGTACAGAGGGCAACAGATCAGACATTGTCCTCACATTGCCCTTCAGCACCATTCCACGTTCTGGTATTGGCAACGTACACATCCACCTGCACATCATACCCTGTGTCTCAGGATGTTAGGCTATATGACTCCTGGACAGGACACACAGTGGTGCAAGCATATCATGCTACCTACTACATGTCAGGTACATATGGCATTACACAGTCCTCAGTCATGGGGCCCCTCATGTTCACTATTTGCTTACATACACAACATGCTGTCACAGAGTACTGTCCATGCCTAGATATCCCACATCTACATACCTGGCACCATTATAGCTCCACCAGCTCATACTGATAACAACCATATGGGTGTTGGTGTGGCAGATACATCATGTGGGTGTCATGGCATCAGGATGCATGACACATGGTGCATGCACATCACCTTTGCATAGCAACATTCATCCACTGGGTATCACATGGATACTGTCCCCGTACATGCATATCAAATTGTACATGGTTGCTGTACACACAAATGCCCCACATGGTGCTGTGGTTACCGTATTCCACTGTGGCATGGGTACACATCTGCAGGGCCACACCTATCTGTACTGTGTGTGATGCTGGTACATAGGTAGCCATTGTATCTGTGGCATACACACATCTACACATGGGCAAGGTTACAATACCACATTCGTGGTGTACCTTCCACAATGGCTACGACTTTACATGGCACAGCATTGTCATGCCATGATGTGTACCAGGCTCAGACAGTTTACATATGTGGCTGACAGATGGAAAACACATCTGTACACATCTGCATACCACATACACAGGGGTGTCTTCTGCTCTGACATGGACCATGTCATCCGCATTACTGATGCATGTAGTACTCATACATGGCAATTGCAGTGGGCAGTGTGAACGGACCACTCATGGATATGTGCACACATGCCACATTGCATGGGCTGGGCTTCTGTGTTACTTCCGCAGACACAACACACACCATGCTGTGGAACGTAGGTCCTGTGCACATCCCACAGGGACACACAGTGGCACTGTTCATGTGATAGCTCCCTTGCTGTTTGAGTGACACGTAGTCATGGTACCACCACAGCAGCAGTACTGTGTAGACATGCAGTTGACACCCACCTCTGCTGTTCACTGGACACTACCATGGGAGGTGACACTACTGTGTACACTGCACATGTGTTTACACATGGACCTGCCGGACTTCATTGTTGCCCACATTGCACCTGCTACAGATCGTTTGGCCATGGTTACTTGGTGTTCCTTCCATTTCAGATGGCTATTATGCTACTACTCTGTCCCATATCTACAGGCCATATGCATCCTGTTATTGTACATACCAATAGGCAATAACTCCATTATGCATGATATGCCTGTGATACTGTGTATGATGTCTGTCATATCCACCATGACAGCTTTACATTACACATAGTTGACATAGTATCCCCTACTGCAAGGCATACGTGCACGTCGGGCGCGCATTACGTATGACATCGACGGTATATGCCCATACACATGTGTGCTGTGACAGTATGCATACATGTCCTATCCCCTGCTATGGCACTTCCTTGTTGGACATCCACTGCCAGCATCTGCGTGTGGTGTGGCATTGTTCTCTGTTATGCCCCCCTATGGCAGCCCTTGTGTTATCCCGGCTGTGTACATGATGTCCCACTGCTGTGCACACGGTGTCCACAGTCATTGGTATGCTCAGCAGGATAGCACTACATAACCACCTTTCACCACTCTCTGCATTATGGACAAGTATCATTACTTACAAACACCATTCACATACAGTACAGCTTCGTCATACACATCATGCGTTTCACACCCGTACATATCGTGGGTTCTACATACCTTGTCAGTGTTTCGTTCCGTTTTTCGTTCCGTGTATCGGTATTCCTATTTGTTACACATTCCGTTGTAGAGTACTGGTTCGGTATGAGCATACGGTTTGAATATCCTGGGAGTCATCCTTATATCCGTCGATACCTGCAACATGTGGGTTCATCACACCAATAGCTGTTCCTCAGTGTGTACTTGTGCGCATATCACCTGTGCATCTACTCCATTCGTACATTACGCGTCATAACTAGGGTATGGTTGCATTCCTCACCTGGGCGTTGGCTATTTGCCCTACCTTCGTGGAGATGGTCTGTATTGTGTTATGTTATGTGTAACTGCAGCCGCTATGTGTGGCGACAGGTACATTTCGCAGTGGTGTTAGCCGTGGATTGTGTGTGTTGGGTATGGTATTATGTTCGACATGTGGGTGTCCCTGTCCTGACGGCATCTGTTGATGGCATTTTGCATTTGGATGTGTAACATAGCTGTTGTATTCCTTTAAACAACAGATGCAAGTATGCATCCGCTGTTGATAGTGTTTCCCACGCGAGATGTTGCGGTTATGCAGCTGTCATTGACTGCCTGTATGTTTGTGCTGCTATTACGGCTTGTATCCCTTTGATATGTGCGATGGGGAATATCGGAGGTTGTAGGTGACGGATACGGGTTGTGGGCCTTGCATCTCTACATACACGGTATGCTTGTCTGTGTGCTCCATCCCTGCCTGGGGAGTTGACAGTTAATTGTCTGTTGTTCTGGGAGTGTAGGTTGTGTTGTTGTCATGTGGTGTTGGTATCACCTGCGTGTGTGCTTCCTGCATGTATTCCTCCGTCACATCGGTGGTATATCTGCGGTTGTTTGTACGTGATGACTATCCCTTGTCATTCTGTCCCAGATATTTACAGTCATTGTGGTCCTGTACTTGGGATGGCCTGTTTGCCAGTGGTTGCCACCTATTCAGGTGGTGATTGCTTGTTTGACACTTGTAGAACACACAGCGGTGTTTACGGGCTGATACGTGGCCATGGTCAGTACCAGGGTAGCACATGCGCATTTCCGCGGTACATACCTATTGCTGTGTGACTTTGCCGACGTATCATTTTGCAATTAGCATATCGGTGTCATACATACGGTCATGATTAGTACATATGTCCTTTCCATTTCATGTGGGGTATATTCCTGTGGTACATTCTGGGACATTTTCACTTTGCATCGTTATACGTCGCCACATGCCTAGCCAGGGTGGGGCTCTCAGTACTACTTTGGGACTACTGGTGTACATATGCCTGTGGCTAGTGTACTGTATGCCTACACATGTTATTCCACTCCGCCTCTAACATGGCACCAACATACACATTTTACAGTGGCACACACATTACACTCGCACAGCGAAACACACGGCACCCTCACCACACACATACACATACTGCGGCAATCACAGGGACGGTTGCACACAGTACCTGCGTGGGCCACATCACCGGCGGCAGTGTCTACCTCCCCCCTCATATCATCATAGTATTACCCACGCATGTACTGTTACTGTACTGTGGCCTGGTGATCATTCCGCATTTCGGTATGTTGACCTTTCCATGGGTGGCGGTTTCCACTTCTGTTAAACCTCCCGGATGCTCAGGTTGTCTTTCACTATGTATACTATGTACAGATATCGCGTGTTACTTCTCTGTCACCTTACATCCCTCTGATTCCCTGTCTTACCTGTAGTACTTATATGTATATGTGTACATATATTTCTATATATGTAATTATATCTATCTACATATCTGTATATGCACATATCTACATGTCTATATGTATACACCTTGCGGCGAACGTGGCAGCATACAGCAACACCGTCTGAGTAGGACCCGCGTACAGTTCAGGTGTTGGCGTTCCATGCTCCGCTGGCTGTTGGGTGTACAGTGTTTGGGTGCTGCCTATGTTGGAGTCACACATGGGGCCACCCATACGGTACACTTTACGGGTGGCCATGTTTGTGTGCCGTCCATTTCACTGTGTGTGCAGGTAGGGAGGTGTCAGTCCATGGGGCCTATGCTGTCAGAGTATGTGCTATACGTTCCCTCTTTGCCGGGGCATAGGCATATTGGGTACGCCTCCGTCTGCCTACTGGGGCTGGCACAGTGTGTTCATGGTCCTGAATCCTCTGTGCCTGGACTGGCCTTAGCAGTTGTGGTGGGCTTTGTGGCCCTTCACCATTATGTCCCTGCAGCAGCTGCTTCCGCAGGATCATATTATGTAGCATGGCACATACTATGAATATGTGGGCACATGTGCCTGGAGAGTACTGCAGGGCTCCACTGGATGTATCCAAGCACCGGAACCGTGATTTCAGCATCCCAAACACACACTCTATCATTATTCTGGTTTGTGCGTGTGCCTCATTATGGCGTTCTTGCATGTGTGTGTGTGCATTTCTGATGGGAGTCATCATCCACAGCTCCAGTGCATAGCCAGCATCCCCAACAAGGTGGCCTTGTGGGATGTCCCACCTGGCGAATACCTGGTACAGCTGTGAGGCATGCCAGATATGGGAGTCATGGTAGCTTCCAGGGCTGCCAGCCCACACATCCATGATAATGCCCTGCGCATTGCACACGACCTGGCAATTGATGGAGGGGAATCCCTTGCGGTTTATGTAGCGTCTACCCTGCTCCCCAGGTGGTGACTTGATTTGTATGTGTGTACAGTCTATCACACCCAGTACCTCCGGGTATTGTGCCACACGGTGGAAGTGGCACATATTGCTAGCCAACTCCTCCTGAGATCTGGGGAAGTATATATGCTCATTGGCATGTGGTAAGATGGCATCCAGAAACTGGTGTAGTACCCTGGATGCTGATGCCTGTGAGATGCCCATTATATCCCCAGTTGGCCTTTGAAAGGTACCTGTGGCCAGTATTCGCAAGCTTACACATACCTTTGTGTCCACTGGGATGGGCTCCCCTCTGTTGTTTCTTGTTCTCAGGTGTGGCCGGCACAGCTCCACTATTTGCTGTAACGTGTCCCTATCCACCCTGTAACGCTCTACTATCTCCAGGTCTTGTAGCCCCTGGTAGGTTACCCTTGGTCTGAACACTCTCCTTTTCCTCTGAGGCCTACGGTAGTTGTCAGCACCCTCCTCCACAACTCCGTGTGTCTCTAACACATGCTGATGGATCACGGCCACGGCGGCACCCAACATGTACATTTTAAAAGTTCCCCGTGTGTTTACACCTATGGTGCGGCATTTGGGAATACACGGCTGTGTGTTGTGTGCATTCACACTTTATACTGTTGTGCTGTACACCCAGTGATGTCATAGGGTGTGTCTGTGCGGCCGTATCTGGGGATTATCTTCCGTGTTTTACCGTTGGCACTGCAATGCTGTTGCCTTTGGTGTTGCATTACTCTTGCCTGCAATGGATTAGCTTTCGACCTTACCTTACTGTTTCTGCATGTTGCACCTACTATTTCCTGGCATGCATCCTGCAGAGCCCTGTCATGTGCAGTTTCTGGGACATGGCATATCGTGCGTTTTGTGTGCCGCCATTATGCTGCCTGTCTACTTGGCTCTGCTGTGTCAGGTCTTCACTCTTTGCAATCTGCTACCTCCCCTACTTTCTTTGCATTCATATGCCTCCGCTATCCCGTTTTGCAGGTTTCTGCATGCAGAGTTGTCAGCTGCTGCCGATTGGCCTTCGTGGGTTGATTACTGTTGATTGTTCATTACTACTCCAATTACACTGCTTCCGCATTTCCTCATATTCTCAACATCACCTTCCTGTATCCGATGTTATTTGTGGGCGGCGTCACATGACTGGGTTAAGGGAACGTAGTCATCCTCGTGCACATGCACCTCTGCGCGCATTGTGTGCTCTCAGCTCAACTATTTCCCCACGCCGGTCCTGCAGCTGTGATGTGCAATGTACAGCCCAGGTTTGCTGAGCTCCAATGTGCTTCCTCCTACAGTGGCACACCCCTCTGCAGGTGACATGTATTCCCTCTGAGCCACTCCTCGGTGTATTACCGCTGTGCCATTTGGTACAGCTTTATGCTGGCAGGGGTTTTGCGATTCAGTATTATCTGCCTCATTTGCATGGCATTGACTACTAATTCATAGTTACCACGCCGAACACTGCCGCGACTCCTTGGCAACCCTTGCACCGTGTATGTGGCTTTCCATGCATACCATGGTGTATTGTGGCTGTGAAGCTGATGTGTATTACACTGCTGTTTTATGACATTGTCATATTATTTCATTGTTTAGCACCTTCCGCAGACATGTCCTGGGGTTCTGCTGTCAGTTTCTGTGGACATACCATTTATGTTATTATTTACATGTTATGCATGTTTCCTTTTGACATTCTCTGTGTCTTTCGCCATTGGCATATGGCAACAGTGTGATACCTGACGTTGACAGCCTTCCGTTACTCCTATGTTATGTTTGGGTAAATGTAAACCGTTTTTTTTGGTTTACATTGCCGTGCCCTTATGCTACGCCTGCGCCACTTCGTGGAACACTATATGCCTTCATTTGCATGGTGTAACACTGCACATGGGGTGTTTAGCATACCTACGCCGGAGGCGGCACAGATCCGGTGCACGCTGGTAGTGCACGTGGAATTGGAGCGTACCTGAATCGCTCGGCGGCCATATTTGGCATTGTCACGCCTACGCTATGCATCCGCCTGGCGCAGCATTCATGAATCCCGGGGACAGTCTCTTCTGCATTTGCATACTCAGACATTCCTCGCTAACTCTCTGATACACAGGCATACACAGTCTCTTCTGCACTCACACACTGACATTCTGCTTGCACACACGCACTGTTCATTCATTCTCTCATGCATCACTAAAGCTCTGTCATACACAAATGATGCATACATGGTCTCTCCTGCATTCACACACATACACACATATTCTGCTTGCGCACATGCACTTTTAACTGAAAAAAACATATTTTTTAGTTCTAGCCCGGAGTTTTCCTTTAAGCGATTACCTGACAAAATTTCAATCCCCTCCAAACCCAGAGAACACACCTGCCTGTGAAGAATTGTACATAGAAACCCTGTACAATAATGTTAATAGATGCATTTAGACAGCTGTGGCTATCAGAAACAAGCCCTGAACAAATTCACAAAACAAGCCTGCCTGGTGGAATCCAAACATAAACAGATTTTAGAACAAAAGGAAAATGTCACAGTTAAAATTAAAGAGTGCAACACTAGGCAGGATAAAAACTCCCTCATCAGACTAAACAAACAACTAGAGGGCAAAGTAAGTCTAACAAAGCCAGTTTTGAGATAAAGATAGCCTCCCTCCCAGGTGAAGGACAACCACAAGGTTTCCTTCAGCAATGTCTGAAATCTCAAAGGCAATAAAAAAAGCCTGCAGAACTGATTGTTAATGGAGCCACTTACATGGAGTCAAAAATATATGTAGCAAATCTGATGACCAACAAATTCAGCTCTAAATTTACCCTCCCACCCAACCACTGGACACCCCCCCATATAATACCATCAAACATAAACCCCCACTTCCAATTATCACTTAGGAGCAGGTCCTAAATGCACTGTCTAAGGCTAAGAACAATGAATTGATGAATCGGTGGGTCCCGATAAAATCCCAGGATGCCTCCTAAATAGCCTGAAGTATGACCTTTCTGAACCTCTGGAGTCACCATTTAACCACAGCCTCCAGACAGGCTTTCCACCCCATGAATGGAGGACTGCAGTTATCATCCCTCTGCACAAGGCCAGTCCATCAATAGACCCAGGAAACTACAGAACCATAAGTCTGACTAGTCTCATATGCACATCATAGAAAGAATTATCATGGATATGATTAATAATGACATAGAAAACCTTCACACACTGGATCCAACACAGTCTGGCTTTCTCAAAGGCAGGTCACACCTACTCAGCTGGTGGACTTCTTTGAAAATGTCACCAAGACAATGGATGAGGGAAAAATGGGTGCACACTGTTTACCTTTACCTGGCTAAGGCATTTGATACAATATCATACTTGGGCATTGTAAACAATCTCACCGAATTAGGCATTAAACTTTATGTTGTGTGCCAAATAGCCAGCTGGCTTTCAGATAGGACCCGAGAGTTAGGATAGAGAGACCACCTCCATAAAAATGCCAGTGACTAGTGGAGTTCCTCAGAGCTCTGTGCAGGGCCTGCTCCTTTATGGCATTTACTTTTCTGAAGTCAAAGCCAATGTGAAAAGCCTCTCTCATACACACGCATGCACAGTCTCTCCTGCATTCACATTCTGCTTGCACACAAGCACTTTTCATTCATTCTCTCATGCATCGCTAACACTCTCTCATACACACGCATACACAGTCTCTCCTGTGTTCACATTCTGCTTGCACACAAGCACTTTTCATTCATTCTCTCATGCATCGCTAACGCTCTCTCATACACACATACACAGTCTCTTCTTCACTCACACACACACATTCTTTCACACATTCACTGCTCATTCTCTCAGGCATCGCTAACTCTCACACACACACACACACACACACACACACACACACACACACACACACACACACACACACACACACACACACACACACACATACACACACACACACACACACACACACACACAGTCTATTATGCTTTCACCCATGCATTCACTAACCCACATGCAATCAGCAGGAGAAAACCAACCATACACACACACACCAAGGCATGCCCAAAATACTCTGTACCATACAGATTTTCACACGAATGCCCTGATTTATGGCTCATATTTTTTGTTCATGTGATCCCAAAAAAATTGTTTTTCTAGGAAATCGGGGGCAATTTATTAAAGATTGAAGCTACAAAATAACGGCAGACATTTGACATTCAGGCTTCCTAATCTTCAGAAAATCTAACCTAATCCAAAAACTGTTCTTCTCGCAACTTTCTAAGTTTGCAACAGCAATATTTAAACAATGCCCATATGCTTTTGAGCCTTTATCCAGTTTTCTTGCTCTAAGAGGTTGCGAGGTATGAGATCAATTTTTATTTATTTAAATTTGTTGACCGGGAGTGTCCGACTGGACGTAGGTCCATTTTCAGCGGAGGCCCAGGGTGAAAAGCTCCACAGTAAAATAAACAGACAGTAGTTACATTGGATTACATAGCGATTAACAATTTAACATAGCAATTACTTACAACATATTTACAGATGAAGAACATAGTACATCAGTAGACAACTAGCATCTTTATCTGTGAAGTACATAACATACATTAACAAATGTTACAATGAGAAGTTCCTGCTGTATAATAAGTACTAGGCTTATGAGAATCTGAGCTTGCTATAATCAAGGTAGTTAGTGGAGTGGAAAGAAAGGTAGTGGTTGGATGGGGTGGATGATATTAGAGTGGGAGTTGCAAGGGCATAGCCAGCATGTTTTTAGGTGGGCTTTTAGTAAAGTTTTGAAGTGGGTGCATGATGGTACAGAGGTAATTGTGGGTGGGAGTGAGTTCCATAATTTGGCTATGGCGCAAGAGAATAGTGCTTCACCAGCAGAGTTATTGGCTTTAGTGATCTGCAAGTGATTTTTGTTGCTGGATCTTAGTGGTCTGGTGGTGCGATAGGGTTGGAGTAGATTCTGGAGGGATGGGACATTTAGTGGATGGTTTACTAGTTTGTGGGCAAGTGAGAGTTGATACCACTGAAGGAGGTGAGGGAGTTCAAGCCAGCCCCATTCAGCAAGTGAGAGACAGTAGTGACTACTGTAGGATGCCCCTGTGGCGATTTTGGCGATTTTGTTGTAGCAGGTCTCATAATAGATCAATTGTATTAACACTAAAAAAATAAATAAATAAAAATAAAAAGCTCAGCTACACTTGCGGTACATTATGCTATCACCTTACCGAAACAGTGCAGGTGGTGTTAGTTTTCAAGCACTTCGGCAGCAGTTTCACTAAAGGCAGTACTGGCTCCAATAATGTTTTCAGCCCTGAAGGAAACTGTGGTCATTAATACAGTTCCACACTGTGTTATTTTTTAGCAGCTGTTTACCAGGCAGGTGTGATAATGTCTATGTCACAGTGTGGGCGGAACATCAGGACAAGGAACTACTGATTTGCCTGTGTCGAAGGTACGTCATGAAGGTGGTGACAAATTCCAGCAGAAAGAATGCAATACAAAAGAACGGGGGATGGGCAACTCTACACTACGCTTAGGTAGGGGAGAAATATAGGACTGAAAAACTTTTTTGTGCATTCCTGAAACAGCAGGTGGCTAGGCTGATTTTATGAGGGTAAAGGAAAACTAGCTTTTGAGTTTAAATACGTTGGAGCCCGGAGTTTTCCTTTAATAAAAATAAAATTAGGCTCTCTTAAAGAGATTATTTTCCCCATTTACATTCTAAGACAGTGTTGTCATAACTTACATTTAAATTTCTATCCTTACTTGATTGCATTTGCCTTTATCAAAGGATAACAGACAGAGTCTACCTTCTTTTTATACATGTCCAGTCTAAACTGAGTTATCAGAATTCACTACCCAGTAACACCAGTCTATAAGATGACTGCACCACAAATAGGGCCTGTGGGGGAAAAAAATGCAACATGGAACTTAAAAGGCATGTAAAATAAATTAGTAAATTGATACGTGGCCAAGACTCAGAATCTGCAGCTCAGATAAATTCATCAACAACCCCTTAAGAAACCCAGCACAGACTGAATTTCCTATTCACCTTAATGAAAAAAAATAGTAACTTTACGTACTTTACACATAAAACACACACACACTTAACCTACTTAAAAATGACATTGACTGCCTCTATCAATGCCTAAGAAATTAATCTATTAAAATGAAAAGCTTAAAAATAAAATAATACAATAATAAAATATAAAATGAACATTTCCTGCAAATAGCCAATCAGAAAATTGCATCAATGGTAAAACTGATATATTTCTACCAATCTAAACTATCTAAGACTTAACTTAAACATAATTAAATTGTAAATATAACAAATCTTAACAAACCCTCACTACACTACAAACATAAATAAAAAAATCAATTGCTATTACAAAGTAGAAGTTGAAAAGTGTATTAAAACTCTAGGAGAAAAAAAATAAAAACTGCAAAATAATTAAACTCCTTTCTTCTAGATAGTATAGCATCCCTAACCAAGGATTCCCCAGCATCCAATCCCAACCCTGTCCAACAACCACATATTACCACTTCTATGGCAGTCTGAGGAAACTATTACTCTGTTATTTTTGTTTTACATGGATCGCTTGTCTGTGTACTTAATAAAGGATTTTCGACTGGAAACAGACTGCCTACCCTGCCTGGATTACTTTTGAATACTTAATAATTCAGTATAATATTTCAAATTATATATGTATTATTATTTTTTACTTAGGACAAGTTTAAGTTTGCTACTTCTGCTACCATTAGCTGACTTGATTAACTATATATATATATATATATATATATATATATATATATATATATATATATATATATGGATTGAAAATCTTCCACACAGAGAAGTTTCTTGCACTGTTTTGTTTTTGGACCCACTATACTTGTTTAGTGGGCTGTTTGAGACTTCGGCGATACCATGGAGATTACTTGTTTTTTGAAAAAATGTATTCAGAAACTATTGCAAAACTCCTGTCCCCCACACAATCTGTCTTTTGTCCCTGTCATAGTACGTTGCACTTCTAAGCTTTACGGATATTGTCAATAAAGCCATATATAAAGACAAACTAGTTTCCTTTTTATTTTTAGACTCATCTAAATGAGCAATGACCAAGGGCCACCCCAAATGTCTGTGAGAAGTTGTTCCATAACCACAAATGAAAAAGTGTGCCCTGGGTAGCTACTGACATGTCTGGCTAAGGCATTAGTAGGATTTTGTTTCCCTATATTATACATGTGCTCATAAATTTGTTGTTTTAGCTGCTCTACATCTTACCAACCATAAAAACATTTGCATTTATTGCACAAAGCTAAGTATATCCGTCCTTTGGTTTCACAGTTGAACCTACTTGTTATGTTCAATTAATGTTTGCTGACAGTTATTCTTTTATCAACTTTAACGTACTTGCAAAATGGCATCTGCCACATTTATACATCCTGAGACTGTTAACATATTTTTTATTAGGTCTTTCAAGCAAGGCTTTCAAGTTACAGCCTCTATTAAAAGTTACCCATGGTCTCTCAGCCAACTTTAGACAAGCAGAAGTAGCAGCCAGAATCAAGTCCAAGTTTTTCACAATAATCCCTTTTAAAGTGAGTGCATTGACAGAAAAAGGGGTAATAAAAGTTGTATTGAAGTCAACAGATACATTTACTGTGACTTCTTCAGCTGTTGGGAGAAAATTATTAGTTGAACCTTCTTTCCTCAAACTACTACCCAAAATTGGTTTAAAGACTCCTTCCCTTTTTTATGTGCAACTTCCATCATTAAATTAGCTACTAGAGAGACAGGGTAAGATATTTTCAAAAACACTTCTTTTAGTAAATTGCATTAAAATAAAGGAGGTTTCTAGAGAAGACATCCTGGCTGCTCTAACTAACTGGCCTTTTACAATGGCTTTTTTCTGGTGGTGAGGGTGGGAGCTTTCGCAATGCAAAAACTGTTTGAGTATGTAGTTTTCTATATACACTTGCCAGATATCTATTATTACTGATGTATTTTTCAATAAGGACATCCAAAAATGAAATGTGTCGGTACTGAATTGAAAAGTGAATTTCAAAAATTCTGTTAGGGTGGAAATATAATTCACAAATACTTCTGCACCTGACTGATCACCTTCAAATAAAATAAATATATCGTCCAAATAACAGGTATACCATTTTACTTGTTGTTGAAACAGATCACATTTAAATAAATGGTTTCTTTCCCAAAAAGCAAGTACACAGTTTGCAAAGCTCCCACCACATGGAGACTCCATCGCCACCCCTGACTTCTGTAAATAAAAGTTGTTGTTAAACAAGAAAAAGTTATTGGGTAGTACTATATCTAGAAGAAACTATATTAAGTACATTTCTTCCATATTGGCATTTTTACCAACAAAACAAGATGTAGGCACCAAAAAACAAAAGCAAGCTTTCCACTGCTCAAAAATAGCCAACAGAGGTACGAAGTAAACGATTTTATTGCTTTTTGGATACTTCTTTTAAAAACACCTTGCTTTTCGGCACAAAACTTCAACCAAGTGAAAAAGAAATACAAAAACAAATCCCAACAGTTTGAATCAAGCGCTTTTGCTTGGTCTCATTGCCAAGCTTTATCAAGATCAAATAGTAGTGGAAATCTAACTCCATTTATAGGGTCTATTGACCATCATGTGATAGCTTTAGTAATTAAGTTATTAAAGCTGTACAAGAGGTTTCAAACCTGACAGTCCTACATTCTCTTGCCACTGTTATAAATACACAAATATTACCCCATATAATGTGAATCCTTGAACAAGACACATTTATCAAACTACTATACTTTATCACTACATTTACATTCAAAATGTTTTATATAAAAAAATATATAACAAGTCTGTGAATCAATGTACAAAAAACTTGTTTTAACTATAAAACCATACATTACTTTTTTTTTTTTTTAAATCTGTATACTAATTATTCAATAGATAAATGTTGCAAGAACATTAAAAAAGTTTAAAATTATATTTTTTAATTAACTAAATATATATTTATTAAACTCCCATTCAATAAAATACTACATTTATAAAAGTGACTTACAATTAATATATTGTTATAAAATCTGTATGTGCAACTATTAAAACAAGAACATATTATATACAACTGATTACATGTTAGTTTATAGTGACATCTCCTTACTTGTGAATCACAATCTGGCCATTCTTAATTTGAGAACACTCTTAATATTTATACTATCATTTAGACCGGGACTTGTGGCAGCATCCAATTTAAGTTGCCACAGCAGTTCCTTGTATTCCAAACGCATTTCCCAGTCTCCCCCTCTACTATCCACTTGCACCTGTTCTATCACTATAAATTTTATAGACATTTCAGGACATGATAATGAGTGTTTATAAAAGGCATTTGTATCTTTTTTCCTAGAAACCTCATCATACATGTGCTCATAAATTCTCTTTCTCAGAGACCTTTCCGTTTTACCTACATAGAAACTGTGGCACTTGGTACAATAACCTAAGTAAACAATCCCTTGCGTTGCACAGTTTGCATGAATGCTAGCTTTAAAACAAAATTTCCTGGATGGAATGTGTAAGGAATCTCTGTTTAAAATGTGTATACATTGTTTACAGCTTCCACATTTGTAGGTGCCTTTTTTCAAATTCCTGTTGTTACTAGTTCTTTCTTGTTGTTGAAATTTCTCAAATAATTCCTTTATGTTAGTGTCCCTATGTCTTGTGAACTTAGGATGCTTCGGGATATATTTACATAATTCTTCATGTCCAGTTAGAACCGGCCAAAATTTATTAATCACCTCTTCAATTTGCTGTGAATCAGTTGAATAGGTGTGGATGTAGCTATTAGTAAACACCGCAGTATTGGTTTTACTAGATTTCTCTACACCAATCTGACCTAAGCCTAATAAAGCGGGACATTTTTGCTCTCTGTGTTCTATGACTTCTTTGCTTATCATGTCTATCAAGTCCTCTGGGTACCCCCTTTCCAAAAACATATTTTTTATTACCACCAATTCTTCCATGAAGAATTCTAAGGTACTCGACATTCTTGAAGCCCTTACCATTTGCCCCTTAACTATGCCTTTCTTTTGATAGTAAGGGTGACCACTTGCATAATGTAAATAAGTGTTGGAAAAAGTGGGTTTTCTAAACAATTTGGATGTAAACCTATTGTTGACACAGTCCTTAAAAATTGTAACATCCAAATAATTAATTTTTTCTTCACTTATACTATACGTGAATGACAAAAAATGAGTTGTGGAATTAATGTATTCGAAAAATTCCATAAATTGTGTCTCAGTGCCTGTCCACAAAATACTTATGTCATTCAAGAACCTTGTATAATGCTTAATGCATTCTTTCTATTGAGTCGAAAAGATAAATTCCTGTTCCCATTTATGTAGTATAATATTAGCATACATGGAGGCACATGGTGCTCCCATTGCCACCCCCTTCTTTTGTCTGTAAATTTCTCCATTAAAAAACATGAAATTGTTCTTTAATATAATCTCCATGAATTCCACTAGTAAATTGATAGTATTAGTTGACAAATTTGATTCTCTGACTAGTGTTTCATTAAACCATTCCAGTCCCTGTTCATGGGGAATACTTGGGAACAAGTCTACAACATCAGTGGTGAGCAGTATTAAATCCACTTGAAATAATTCTCCCTGAATACTTCTTAGGAAGTCTCAAGAATCTTTACATATGTGTTGCAGTGTTGTAGCAAAACTTTTCAATTTGAAGTCAACAAACTTGCCTATAGGCTCCAAAATACCTCCTTTTCCTGAGACTATTGGCCTGAACTTTAATGGTTCTAGGCCTTTATGTGTCTTTGGAATTCCAAAAATTATTGGGATTTTGGGTTTGTTGACATTCAAATAATTATGAAGTTCTTCATTGATAAACCCTTGTAATAAATGGTCAGTTAAAGTGTATTTAATTTTGGAATAGGCCAGATTCACTTCATTTCTAGAAACCAGTTCATACTTTTCAGAGTCTTGCAATAAGTCAAACATATACATTTCATAATCTTGTGTATACATCAGAACTAACCCCCCTCCTTTGTCTGGTTTCATGGTTCTACACTTTTCTTTTCTTAAAAACTGTATTAATGATATTTCTTCTACCTTCATATTCACCAGAACTCTTTCTACTTTCTTACAAATGATCTTTCTTATCTCTTTAGTGGCCATCTCTTCAAATATTTTTAGACATGGGTTGATTGGGGGATTAAATGTACTGGCTCTTGCTAATGTGTTTTTATTATGGGGCTGTCCATTAAAATTTAAAATTAAATTCATCTGCCTTACAAACAGTTTTAAGTCTATTAAAGCTTCTGACAATTCAGTTGGATAGGCTGGAATGAAATGTAGGCCTTTTGTAAATAAATCAAAATACTCTTTTTTGATTTCTACTTCTGTAAAATGATATATCATGAAATTCTTATCTTTAACTAGATTATAGTTTTTACCTTCTTCATTCTCGTGTGAATTTATCACTTCCCGTCCATTATAAATTAAAGAACTAATGTTATCACTATCTAAATCTAAGTTTTCCTCCAGTTCTGTTGCTGGTAGTTCTCCCCCCTCCCCATAAATCTGTCCTGGGGAAAGTGAAAATCCTGGTGTGTATTTTTTCTACTTTTTTCTGCTATTCTTTCACTCCTTCTCAATGGTTCAGTGGGTGGTCCTACATGGTCATTTCTGTATGTATTAGCTTGTATTCGATTCCTATTATAATCATCACTTCATTTGTTTTTCATAACTACAAGGTATGCTAACCCTTCCCTATATTCATTCAAATCCCTTTCTAACTTATGAATTTTCCTATTTAGGATTTTTAAACAGTATTGGTCCACTTCATCAAATACATTGTCAGAGCTTTTTTTAACAGACAAAAAACCTGAACTATTGACTAATTTCTCATTCATAACATTTAAATCCTTTAGAAGTGCATTCGACTTGGCTTCATATTCTTCCACCATAGCTTCTAGCACCTGCAAACCAGCCCTGTTAAAAATATTACACAACTTATCATAATACAGTGTACCTGGCTGTACGTTGTTTGGGAATTTAAAACAATGCAGCCCCTTAGGTACTCGTTCAACATTTACACATTCTTTGAGGTAGTTGATTTCCAACTGATTAGTTTTATAAGAATAAAGTCTTCCTTTTAAAATGTTAAACTGACAAGAAATTCCCTCACCTAATCAAGACACAACTTCTGAGGGATCACCGTATATAGGTCTTTGATGTCAATTGTGAGGAAATTCAAGGTCTCATTAAACACAAATGAATCCAGATGCTCTAAAAATGGCAAGAATCTTGGCAAATCTGAAATTCAGTTTCCAAAAACTTTTTTAACTTTGTATCAATAAATTTAGCAGAGGCATAAGTTATTGAATTTCAGTCACTGACAATCAGGCAAAGGGATGGGTTGTAAATATCCTTGTGAATCTTAGGAAGAGCAAACAAACAAAGTATCTTAGGTACTGGCATACATAGTTATAAGTGTCAGTGTTAACTGTGCCCTCGATGAACAGATCGTTAAGTAAAGATCTTATTCTCTGAGAGGCCCCATTAACGTCATTTAAAAATACTTTGTTGTAAGAGTCAGCTTCTAATAATAAGCATGTTACCCTCCTATTATAATCTTGCTCATCCATAAATACCAATCCACCCTTCTTTGTCAGGTTTCATTACCCAAATGTTGTGTGTTCCCAAAGAATCCAGCATTTGACATTCATGCATATTTAAGTTAGAAATACCTCCTTTTACAGAGCTGTTAAAATTATTTAAGGCGTGTCGAAAATCAATTTCACACATTCTCTCAAAAAACATCAAGGTGGGGTGTAATGGTGGATTGAAAATGCTAGAAACCTAAATTTTTCACTGTTTAAATTGCTACTACCAAAAAGTAGTTTCAGATTTAATTTACGTAAAAACAGTTTTAAATCAATAAGGGTTTTAGCTAAATTTGCACCCCTGCTGGGTACAAAGGTTAAACCTTTTGAAAGAACATCCACAAGGCTTTGAGACACTTCATACAAAGAAAAGTTAAATGCATTGAAGTCCCCAATAGAGTTAATAACAATAGTGAGGTAAAAGTTAGAGTTAACTGGATTTATACTGTCATCAGGTGATACAGTTATCTCCCCCAACAATACTGTCTTCTCTGACGATGCTTTCAGCATTGACCTCCCCCCACATGGGACTGGTTGTTCCTCCTTTAACTGGAAAAATCCTGGGATTCAGGGAAAATTTGTTGTCTTTCCCTGTCATGAATGCATTCACTGCATCTTGGTGGGGCTGTAGGACCTGCAACTACTGTCCATCCTGCTACTTCAGAATCAAGGACCTCAGCAAATGAAGACCCATTAGTGTTAATAAAAATGTTAGTACCTTGAGAAAGTGGGGATGGGGTGTAAGCCATGCCATTATCATAGTCTCTCTTGTCTCTGGCCAATTTTTTGATTTTTGTCTCCCTTAATTTAATTAAGCTGTTGTCAATACTGTTAAAAACCCGACAAAAATCAAATTTATATCTTAGAAAGTCAGGGTCAGATTTAATACTCTTCTCTAAGTTGTCCAAATCAACAGTTAACCTCTCAATTTGACTGCCATAATCTCTAATTAACTATTCTAGAAACTGGCAGCCCTGTTCATCAAAAAGATGCAACAATTCACAGTGAAATGTAGAATTTCTGACCAACCCCGTTGGATATCTCCATTGTCTTAACCCTTTGGGAATTTGTTTTCTTTATAAACATTCCTGAAGGCAGACAACTTCCAGCTGTAATTTCTTACATTTAAATAATTGAATGTCAAATGTCTTTACGTTATCAGTGATGGAAAAATGGTGGTTAACTGTACCTGAGTCTGTGTCTTGAAGCACAGTGTCATTAGAAGAATTGGCATTTGCACACAAGTGTGATGGTTTGTTCAGAATTTCATTCAAAGAAGGGCTGCCTGTAATCAAGGGAACATTAAAAATTGTTGTACTTTTGTTCCATACCTCAGTTCAATTCATATTCAAAGCATTTGAAATTCTAGTGTCAGAGGAAGCCTGAACGTTAGATAAGGATGTATTATTCAAGCCTCCAATGTCGGAGAAGCCGTATTTATGTTTCCCATATTCATTGCTCTTGTTTCCATTGAAACAGAAGTCTGTGACATCTGGCCCTAACAAACCAACAAAGCTGTCCCTGTCATAATATGTTGCACTTCTAACCTTTACAGATACTATCAATAAAGCTATTGATAAAGGCAAACTAGTCTCCTTCTTAATTTTAGATTAATCTAAAGTTTTTGACACAGTTTGTTGCCACAAACATCTACATCAAATGTCCTTAGTAGGTCTGTCTCAGCCCACCCTTCTATGGTTCAAAAGCTACTTGTCCAATAGGTATCAGTCAGTAAAATGTCATTCCATCCTCTCTCTCCATACCTCTCAGTCACCACAGGTATACCACAAGGCTCTATCCTTGGTCCCTTCCCCTTTAAAGTTCTCAAAAGCACCTTCCACACATCCACACAACAGATGATTCCAGACATATGCATATCTGACAACCTAGTGCAGCTCCAAAAAATTACTCAAGAGCTTTAACAGACGTTGAAACATGACTTTTTAACTCACATCTCATGCTTAATCCAAATCCCTTTCTCAGGAAAACAATTAATTTAAAATTCTCTCTCTTAATAATACCATTAAAGACACTTCTCAAAGAAAGCTATTAGGGATGATAGTGGTTGATAATCTTAAATTTGACCTGCATATACAAAATAAAAAACTCACCAAAACTTGGGATGTTTTACATAGCCCAAAACATTCTCATCAACACAACTAAAACTACACTTACCACTACTAACCTCCTCCCTCACTAGTTTATAGTGCTCCCATCCTTATTAACCTACAGATATTACTAAAATCAATACTTGAACAGTGTTATAATAAAGTGCCTAAATTTGCAGCAAATACCACTTTCAGAGTCCACCATTGTATAGCACTAAAAAGCATACATTGGTTAGAACTATCCCATCAACTAACATTTACACAGCTTCTTACCACTTATAAAATTATCTAGTACCCATCTGCTTGACCAGCACTAAATACCATTCTATACAACTTTGTTCCCAATCAGTTATTATGACCCATGGGCCAAAAACTTCTTTCTGTCCACAAACCTAGCAAATCTGTTGGGCATGGACTGCGCTCATACCATGTTGCTAAGCCATGGAACTCCTAACCTGTAGCCATCAGGTAAGTTCCCTCCTTCACGTCCTTTAAAGTCTTTCTAAATTACTTCTTAGTCAACATCTGGCTCTTATTGCTCAATACTAATAAAAACAAGAGCCACAGTGAAGCAAAAACCCATACAACCGACTAAACAATGAAAAAAATGAACTCAGCAATGTACCATATAAAAGTTTAATAAGAACAAAAACAGCAAAGCTTTGAAGTTCACATAAAACCCTTCCTCATTGCAAACTGAAATTTCTTCATTACTTCTTTAAAAAAAATTCTCATTATAGCATAGCCAATAGTATTTCATGCCCAATTAAACAATCTATATAAAATTAATTATGTTCAAAAATCATCACTTTAAGCAAAATTGTTTGCATTTAAGAACTAGTTTAAGGATTACTGTTTGGTTAATATGGGGGGATGGGGGGCAATCAACTTGCAATTGTAGAAACCACTCATATTCTTTAAGTTTAAGTTTATTGTTCAAATCGCCCCCTCTCATGTTTCTGTTCACCATATTTATAACCATAAATGTAAAAACATGCATTGGGCCATTTTCATTAATACGTTCAGCTAATGCATTAGTTAGGACATTTCTTTTAATTTCTGACTGACTGATGCTCTATTATTCTATCGTCTCATCGATTTGCCCACATAAAAACTTGTACATCCCCTGCAACCTGCAAGATATATAATATTGATATAGTTACGTGTAGCAAAGTACTTAAATGTATAAACTTTCTTTGTGATGGGATGTAAAAAATTTTGGTCCTTGTTGGTAGAATTACAATAGCAACAATTATGATATGGATGTGTGCCAACCTTACTAAACTTTTCAGATTTTTAACTAAATTTGATATCTTTATAACATGACATTTGTTTTAAGCTCAAACAATTATGATAGGTTAATCTAGGTTTGCCACCTGTAATATTCTGCATCTCAGGCATAGTTGTAGCAAATGCTCCAATTATCTGTTATAATCTTCTTTACACCATCACTGTGTCTACTATAGGTACTAGAATAATGTAGTATGTCATCATCTATATTAGAACATCAAATATTTAACAGTTCAAATCACTAAAGTTCGACCTTTAGTGATCGAACTGTTAAAACATCAAATGTTCAGAAAAAAATAAATAAATAACGAAAAATAAAAACTAAACGGTGTAGCCCCCCCCTGCACCCCCCACACCACCCGCTACTTAAATATACCAACTCCGAGACCGCACTACATTGAAGTAAATGGAAATCTCCCCTTACGGAGATTTCCATTTGCTTTTTCTATGTTCTGCATTTTTGCTATTCTCGTGTCGACAATGTCAGATTCAACATTGTTGGCTTTCAAGAATGCAATATAGACCCCATTATACATATTCATTGGTTTATTCATTAATGCATCATTACTAAAATATGGTTTAGAATAAGTATCCTATATTGTCGTAACATCTTTAGTCATATTTCCTAGTAAATTTTAATCATAGCCCCTGTCCTTAAACTCACTAATCATCTCATCCATCTGTTTAATGTATGGGTCTATATTAGAACATCGATGTTTCAAAACTTCGAATGTTCTAATATTGACTCCTATTCAGCAAAAGCTGAAAATATCGAAGACACAGAAAACCAAATTTTTTCCTAGGGAAAGAATTTGGTTGTCCATTTCTGTTGCTTCGGTATTTTCAGTGCTGTGGTGGAAAGTTACGGGTCAGGTTCAAGTAAGTGTGCAGTTGAGTGTGGGTTAGGTTAGTTAGGGTTAGGGTGCGGGTTAGGTATGTGTGCGATTGTGTGGACGTGAGGGTTAGGGCAGGTTAGGTGAGTTAGGGTTAGGGTGCTGGTCAGGTAAGTGTGTGATTGTGTGGACGTGAGGGTTAGGGAGGGGTAGGTGAGTTAGGTTTAGGGCCCAGGTGAGATGAGTGTGCGATAGTGATGGACCTTAGGGTTAGGGTTTGGGTTAAGGTAAGTGGATAGTTAGTGGTGTGTGTATAGTTTAGTGTAGGGTTATGTATAAGATTTTAGGTGTATGTGTGTGGATTGCTGTTTGTTTGGTGTGCTTGTGTTGTGTGTATGTGTTTTGGAACAGCAAATTTTTTCTCTAGGAAAACATTTGCTGTTCTGTATGTTCGATGTTTTCAGCTTTCGCTGAATAGGGGTCAATATTACAACATTCAAAGTTTTGAAACTTTGATGTTCTAATATAGACCCTAATATATTTATCCATGTTCATATTCAATCTACTGGTATGTAGTAACTGTCCCTTAACAAATCCTTTAAAACGTGTGGTGAATACATGCTTTTATAATGTAAAGATTTATTTCTGTGCAGAGCTTTTTTGTAAACAGATGTTTGTATCTCATAACCATCAAAAAATAATTCCACATCCAACAATTTAATTTTCAATATTCATAGATGAGGTGGACATGGAAAATCTTAAAAACTCTGTACTATTATTTAAAAATTCAATATATTCAACCAACTCATCATGTCCACCCTCCCAAATAAAAAAGACATTCTCCAGGATTCATGAACATGTTTTTTTCCATGCAGGAGCAGTGTAGGCATTCCTGCATGGAATATGGCCGCCGAGCGATACAGGAACTGCACATGCACGGACGCCCCTACACTGTTTCTGCACGGAAAGCCCTGCAGTATTCTAATCAGCTCATTTGCTGGTAAAAACCATGCAAATCAACTGAACTAGTGATTCAGGAAGTAGGCAGGTCTCCATGCAGGAACAGTGTTGGGTGCAGAAATGTATTCGGCTACTAGCTGAATATATTTCTGCAAAATAGAGAATGAAGGCATGACAGCCTCAAAAAAAGCATGTAGTCCCTTAACTAAGGCATGCCATTGGCCAAATACATGGCCATTGGCACGAAAAATAGTTTACTTTTTATAAAATAAACATTTTTTTGGGGGCCGATTTTGTCCGTTTAAGAACTGGGCAGTGGTGCGCAAACGGGATCGTACCAAAAAAAAAAAGGCGAAAAAGCAATTTTGAGAGAAATCTGCATTTTGCCATTATAGTTAATGACATGCAGAAGGAAAACAATACTAGGGAATAGTGGTTGCTAAGGGAAAAGGCTCCGTGTAAGTGTGGTAACTCAGAAGTAAGGCACTGGGGTATACAAATGAGGAGATTAATACTGAATCACAGATTTCTTCTAAGTGTCAGACTGCACCTAACCATGTAGGTGCTCCAACACCATGGTGTAGACAGGGGGAGCAGCTAACATAAAAAAGGGTGTGTGTCATGAATGCTGTAAACACATTGGAGCTCAGTGGCCTGTGTTTGTCCTTAGCTAAGCACAGCTAAGGCAGAGGGTGTGCCTGAGGTTGTATATCCCTATTCCATGAAATGCAATGCATGTTTGCATCTAGGAAGGACCAGTTCTGCTTAAAACTGTTTACTTTAGTGAAACAGGTGTGTGCGACATGCACAGGGCCTAAAAACAAACACTGGGGATGACAGAACTGTTGACATTTGAGCACCAGGAATGTGTGGCATGCATCAGGGCTTAAGCAGGGAGGAAATGGGAAGGGGAAACTGCAGAAGGAAGGCAATCGAGGAGAACAAGCATATCTGGCATATGGAATGTATCAGAATCAGTCAATTACACAGGCAGCAGCCCAGCACCCTACTATAAACTATGCAAACACCTTTCAGTCTGTTTTGTTCCCACAGACTCTACACCACTGGTGTACATATTTGGGGGAATTTTAAACTGACAAATCTAACAAAACCTGTTAGGGGCTGCAGTTGCTCTGATCTATGAGTATGTGCTAGAGACTGAGGGTGGTGAGCAGGAAAATGCTGACAACCAACTCAGACTAAGGAGGAGGAGAAGAGTATTCAGACCCATGGTAACCTACCAGGGGCTACATGATCTGCAGAGAGTAGAGTGATACAGGGTGGACAGGGGTATACTTCAGCAACTTGTTGAGCTGTGCCAGCCTCACTTCAGAACCAGGACCAACAGAGGGGAACCCATTCCAGTGGATACCAAGGTATGTGTAGCCTTTAGAATACTAGGTACAGGTACTTTCCAAAGACCAACTGGGGATATCATGGGCTTCTCACTGGTATCTGCATCCAGGATACTCCACCAGTTCCTGTCTGGCATGTGACCACATGCCACTGAGCAAATTCCCTTCCCCAGCACCCGTGAGGAGAGGACCAGCAATATGTGTCTCTTCCACTGTGTAGCAGACTACCCAGAGGTACTGGGTGCCATAGACTGCACCCACAGCCACATCAAATCTCCACCTGGTGAATGGGGTTGCATCTACATAAACCACAAGGGCTTCCCCTCCTTCAGCTGCCAGGTTGTGTGCGATGCCCAGGGCATTATCATGAATGTGTTGTGCCGGCAACCCTGGAAGCTATCACGACTCCCACATCTGGTATTCATCACAGCTGTACCAGGCATTTGCCAGTGGGGACATCCCATATGGCCAGCTGGTGGGGGATGCTGGCTATGAACTGGAACCATGGCTGATAACACCTATCAGAAATGCACACACACCCACAGACGAAAGCCATAATGAGGCACATGCACAAACCAGGATCATTATAGAGCAAGTGTTTGGGATGCTCAAGTCACGGTTCCATTGCCTTGACATATCCAGTGGAGCCTTGCAGTACTCTCCAGCCACATGTGCACACATGTTCATAGTATGTGCCATGCTACACAATATGATCCTGCAGAAACAGCTGCAGCAGGAACAAAATGGGAAAAGGACACACAACCCCCCACCATTGCCAAGGCCTCCACAGGCACAGAGTGACTCAGAGGAGGAACATACTGAGCCTGCCCCTGTAGGCAGATGGAGGTGTGCCCAGTATGCCCTGGCCTTGGCAAAGAGGCAACGCATAGCACTTACACTGAAACTGTAGGGCCCCAAGAACTGATCTCTCTCTCTCTCTCTCTCTATCTCTGACTCAGACACACACACACACACACACACACACACACACACACACACACACACACACACACACACACACACACACACACATGCACTAACGCACACACACGCACAGACACACACACACACACACACACACACACACACACACACACGCACACACACACACACACACACACAGTAAAATGGATGACAAACATCACACCACCTATACTTGACCATGTATAGGCAATGTATTGCCTGCATCCGACATAGTCAGCCCACAAGCACCACCCTCACAACAGCTGCAGGCACAAGGTAAGCCAATCTCTGTAACAAAATAAACTAATAGAGTGGAATTTTCCTGATAGCATATCTATGGTATTGATCAAGCATGTAAGGGAATTGGGTGGCTAACTGGGATAGCAGCAGACAACTGACAGCTCTGTGGGACAGCAGAATGTGTATCCCCAGTACTGCCCTACCCACACCATGCAGTATCACCCTACTCAACAAATACCACTTCAGTATATGTGGTGAGCCAAATAACTGGGGGGGGGGTGGTCATAGGTCACATGCATGAATGTCAAAGTGGGGGTTCCATACCCACCACTAACCCACACAGCAGATCAACTGTAGAAAACCATACAGAAATGTGTGGCAAAGGCCCCCACATGGTGACATCCATGCAATCCCGACCCACAGACTTTTACACAGTGATATAACAGCATTGCTGGCAGTGTCAGTATGGCTTTGAAAGGTAAGAAGTCTGAAACTACAAATGCCCATGCCTGAACAATCTGACCTGTGGTTGATACTGTTATGCCTGTAGTATGAAAGACAGGGCACACCACTATGCCACATGGGACCAAAATGTTATGCAAATATCAGCACAGTCTGTGCATATGTGTATCGTGTACAGTCATGTCACCCCCCCATAGTCTCATAGAAATGCAGTAACATATTCCTAGACTTAAGCAGTATTAGCTGTCACCCAGAGTGATGGTGCAATAGTAACAGAAAGCATTTGTCAGTAACACCCACAGTCAACTTACTGGTGCCATCCCAGGGATGTCTCCTGCCAGCAGCTTGGGAACATATGCTCATCAGAATGCATTTTCCTGCCACAGATGGCCTGCATCTGTCACACCTGGCCTAAAGGCCTCTGGCAAATGCCTATGCCTCACCCACAGTGCCCTGTTAGGGAGTGTCATAGGGTCCATAACACCAACATAACACAGTCCATAAAATGCAAAGCAATGTCATGCTGACAACTGCTAGGAGCAAACCTGCCAGCCTCAGGGAGCAAGAAATTGGGACAGAGCCATGAATAATGGCATGATGAAGGTCCAAAGAGAAGGACATCTGTGAAATACTGCTCTAATAATGTTATAAAGTTGATGAAATGATTTGTAGTAGCATAGAATGCCTGATGTGTACAAAGTCTGAAACTGCAATGTCAACTGTCAGTAATATCTGACTTCAACCCTGAGTGACTTGCAAAACAGTTTTACTGGAAAACCACACTTGTTTGGGTAACCAGCAAGATATATGAGTCATGGTTGTGGACATTCTGTGATACTTTGTGCAGTCGACAGGCAGGGCTAGGAGTTTAAATATGGGAATGCACTCACTGCAGGCAGGCTTAATTCTGGAAGATGGTGACATGTCTGCACCCACAGAACCCTGGACCACAGCCAAGGGGAGTAACACACCCCCTCCCTGATCACTCATCATATGCAACATCCTGACCACAACATGTGGCCATCCAAGCAAAATGAGGTGGGCGATACATATATGTGCGACAAACACACACCTCCAGGCTGGTCAAACAGTCTTACACACACAAGAGCCTTCAAGTTCAGTCAACCATTGAGGAGAACCCAATGGAAAGTACTGGTACCTATAGGCAAACATATCTGCCCAGGACACACATCACCCACATATTCTATCCCCTACAAATATATCTGGATTTTTCCTGTCACCCTGATCCTGTCTGATTTATATTACCCAACTGTGGATTGGAAATCAGACCAGGCCAGAACATAAATGCACAGAGATTCCACCATTGTAATATATCACCAAGGTGCTGGACCATTTCCACAGCACCAGCAGTCAATAGCTTGCAGGCACACCCCTCAACAGGCTGGATTGTACAATAAAGCATAGCATTTGCCCCATAAACCTGATGTGTGCATCATCTGGCCTGTATTCCTTTGGTAAATTACTGTGATGATCTGAGGAGGCATGTCATGAGGTGCTGAAACAATACATGACAGTGTCAAATGGCATATATGACAGATGTCTGGTAAAACAAGCCCTGTAATGCTAGCAACCCATACATTACTGAGAGAAATTGCCATAGTCATCATATGGCCCATTGTCCCCACATTTTGATAGGTTATCTCCAGATATTCTGCAACAACAGGTTAAGAAGTATGGCTGTAGCACAAAACAAACTGGACTGGAGTACAACACTCCCTGGAATAGATTCACACATGTACTAAAGAAGGACACACTGGGCATGCTCATACACTTACAGAAATGTCAGTAGGATCTAGGAATGAACAGACCTTCCCCTCCCAGTGCACTTTCCATTGTCCCACCTTAGCAGTCCTGAAGATGTCTGTCACTATAGAAGTTACTTTTATTAGATCCAGCCCCATAAGCTCTGTGGTGTGTGTGATAACTGTTTAACACTATAGCACAAATAACTGGTTAGGTAGGAGTTCTAATCTCAGTTCTGGCAAATGTTAAATTGTGTGTGTGTGTATGTGTGTGTGTGTGTGTGTGTGTGTGTGTGTGTGTGTGTGTGTGTGTATTTGTGAGTTTACAACTAAAAGCATTTGGGTCCATTCAAGCCCAGTACACTTCCCCTTTCCTAATTGTAGCAGTCCTGCAAATATCAGTCATCTTAGAAGTGCCTTCCATCAGGCCTTAGCCCCATAAGCTCTGTGGTACATGTGATAACTGCAAAACACTATAGTACAAATACCTAGCTAGGTAGGAGTTCTAATCTCAGTCCTGGCAAATATAGAAGTTTGTGTGTGTGTGTGTGTGGGGGGGGGGGGACAGTTGTGTGTACAGGACTGATGGAGTTGTGCATTTCTTTGTCTATAGGTTAAACAGTTTTATGCCATTCCCTCCCACAACACTTTACACTATGCAGCCTTATCAGTCCTGATGATGCCAGTCCCTTATTATCAACTTTGGCCAGCTGTCAGCCCTGTAAGCTCAGTAGTGTGTGTGATAAATGCTTAACACTATAGTACAAATGACTAGTTTGGCAGGGGTTCTACTCCTGTATCTGGCAAATATTTGTGTGGGTATGTATGTTTGTAAGCAAACCCACCCACTGCCCTACTTCATCAGTCTTGCTGATGTCATTCCCCATATCAACACCTTTGGCCAAGTCTCAGTCCAGTAAGCTCTGTAGCACATGCAATAACTGTATAACACTATTGTACAAATCACTAGTTAGGTAGGGGTTCTACTCTTACACCAGGCAAGTGTGTGTGTACGTGTGTCTGTTTGCAGGACAAACTATTTTGATAAGTTTAACACCACTGCACTGCTTTATCGGTCCTGCTGATGTAATTCCCTTTATAGGTTCACAGGTGTGTAGTAGGCTAATGGCCCAGGAGTCTTAACAAGCCTAGCACATTGAAGGGCCCTGCCATTGTGCCACCCGATGTTACTTCCCCAGTGCCTGTATCAAGTGTAGCCACTGCAGCGATCAACCTTGGTTGAACTGTCTATTACCCATCCACTCAGCAAGATTTCTCTGGAACAGGGTTAGCTAGATGCTCTGCATGACATGTATGGGGAATGTATTCCAGGGCATATGCAGTCTCTTGGTGAGGGACCTGTCCCACCAGCATGTTGTGGTGATTGTGGTACTGAGGTAGAGGTCTCTGCAGTGTGTGGTGTGGGTGGATTTATATATAGCATTTCTAAACCACTTCAGTCAGACATGGCTTTGTAATTCAAGCACAGATAGCTGCTAATTAGGTGATTTGACACAGGGAATAGCTCGTGTCTTCTGAGTCTGTCTGTGCAGGATGTGTGTTTAATGCCTAGGAACCCATTTGTGAGGTGGTTCTGTGGCTTCTCCAGCTGTAGCAGATGTCTAGTGAGGTACATGGCAAATGGACCATAATACTTGAGGAGTGGTCTGATGGGGGAATAGCAGACAGAGATCATTACCTCTGTCTTCCTTGATGCAAAACCTTTGGTAATGCAATGTGCCATATGGAAAGACGTCCTGACCACAGTAGCAATGTGGTGCTTGAAGGAGAAGTTACTGTCAGCCTGTGTCCCCAGATCTCTTATAATGCCTACAGTGTTCATTGGGCTCCCATTGATGAGGTACCTACTGGGAACTGAGTGTTTTGCCAAAGGGGATGATGATGCATTTTGTGCTGTTAATCTTCTGGCCATGGTTCCCACACCACTCATTCTGTAAGATGTCTGTATCACTTGTGGAGTTCTTGATAGCTCCCAGCTTGCAGTCCTCTGTGAAATTGGTCAGCCAGAGTTCCTCTGTATTGGGCTGGACTCCTGAGTAGTAGATTGTGGACAGGAGACTACCCAGTACTGATCCCTGTGGGACTCCACTTTTGACTGCTTGCCAGTTTGACTTGGAGTTTGTCACTGTCACACAGTGTGCTCTGTGAACCAATTTGCAAACTACCCACTGATATAGGGATTGCTACCTAGTTTGTTGGGTTTATCAGTAATCCCTAACTGAGGAATGGTATCAGAAGTCTTGCCCAGATTGAGGTAGGCTGTATGTAGTGCCTTAGTGTCATACACAGCCCTGGTGACTCACTGAAAGATGACAACCAGGTTGAGCAGGCATGATCTGCCATTCACAAAGCCAAACTGTATGGGGTCCAGAGTTAGGAAATCACCCATATCTTGGTCAATTAGGTCCCTAATGATGCGGTGCATACCTGTAAATAGTAGACTTGTCAGGCTAAGGGCCCAATAATCCCCAGGGTCTGTAGATGCTACACCTTTATGGAGAGGGATGACTGTAGCAGTGTGCCATTTGGAAGGACAAATTCTGAGGTGAGGTTGTGACTGATCAAGGCACACAGATGTGGTGCCAGATGTCTTTGTATGTCATGTAGAACACAGCCACAGATATGTTGGGTTCCCATGGAAGCTGTATCCTTGCCTGTGGAGAATGCAGGTCTAATTTGGCCTGCAATAATGCTGGGTGCCTGGCATTCATCTGCCATTGTGATTGTCCCCTTGGGGGGAAAGAGGGGAAAAGCTGGCACTGAATGTGTTGGCAAGACTATCACCAATATCTGTTGTCTCAGGATAGGAATTAGCATTATGCAGTAACTCAGAGCACTTGTGGTTATTGTTGTGGGGATTGTTGATATAACTATCAAAGGCTTTTGTGATTGTCATCAGTATCTGCTGCAATTCTGCCTTCATAGCTGCCTGTAGGTGATTCCATGAGGGATCCCAACTTGTGTTTGAGGCTAATAAGGGGGTTCAGCAGTCTTGGGACACCACCTTTTTCTGCAACAGTGTCCTCCTTCTGTTGTACACTTTAGTAATGGCAGGGTCCATCACATTGGCTTCCACTGTTTGGAGTACAGTGTCTGTGTTCTATTGGCTATGGCTAGTGCCATGCATCCATGTACATTTTTGTGCAGTGCATATGTGTATGATGCAACAGTCATGTAGCTATATCCCATTGGCATGGGTGCAGTGAAGTCATCCACCCCTGTTTTTATGACTGCAAAGTCAAAATTGGAGAGGTTTTGCAAGGTGGCTACCTTTGTAGGGGGGGGTGGGTAAGATGTTGAGCTCCATGTTGACTACATCATGTTTGGATCTGACCAGGTAGGGATTGACAACTGTGGTTGAGCAACAGTCCCATATGTAAGTAATCAACACAGGTCAAGGTTGTTGCATCGTCTATTGGGGGTCAGTATGAACAGGTCCAGGGCATTGGAATTGATGAATTCCATGAAGCGTTGGGCCAGTGTACTAGTGCTTGACTACTTTCCCCAGGTAATGGAGAGGTAGTTGAAGTCTCCTACTATGTCAGCATTGGGGTGGATCTTCTTAGATGCCAGGGTGTTGAGGAATGTGCGTGCAGTTTTGGGATACTAGTCTGGAGGTGTACATATCCATTATGAATATGGAGACAACACCATCTGTGGAGGTGTGATCCATTTTTTGGTGCTGAGAACTGTGTAATGCATCATGGCCTGTTAGTGCAGGGCTGCTGTATGCTACTGTGAACCACCTCTCTGTTACAGTACAAATGTTAATGTCTTCCACTCTGAGGAGTGCTTTGAGTGACTGCATCTTGACAGTTAGATGTCTACAGTTGAGCAGCGTAACCCTCAGATTGCATACATGTCTAGCTGTTTTGGTGGTAATTTGATTTGGAACACTGCCTAATAAGGCACCATAGGGGTGGCAAGACACTTACCCTGTACCTGGAAACCTAGGGCTGACAGATATAGGACATCTCTGGAAGGCATTGAGGTCTGTCAATCATGTTATCCCAAGCAGAGAGATACTGGATCCCCTGAGAATGACACACAACACATAAGCCAGTGCTGCAGTCAATTATCTGTTGATAGTACTGCAGTATAATTCCGGGTGATGGGAGTATACTGCTCAGGGCTACTGTCACACCTGCTTGGGCCACATAATCCAAGTGTTCAACCATGTCTCTTGTCATGTAGTCGAGGAAGGTGTGTCTCAGGTCATTCACACCCACAGGGATGATGAGAGAGTGATACTTGTAGTTGTTGTGGAGTGGCCTGACTGGGTGTGTCATGTGTGGGATGCTGGCACATGATAGACAGTTGGCTGTTACCTCCTCCATAATCAACGTAGTGAGTGGGACAACTGTATGCCGCAGTACTGAGTCACCCATGTTCATTGTATTGTGCAAATTGGCCAGACTTAGGAGCTTAGGTTGAGTGGCATACTGTGTAGGTGACATATGTGTCCTTTGGCATGTGCTATGTCGTGATGTCTGAGTGGGTGTCTGTCTTGCTGGTCTGTGCTGTTTGTCTTACTGTCTGAGTGCCTCTGTGAAGGTGGGTGTGTGGCTTTTCAGTGTATGTCAGGGCTGTCATAGTGGGTGTTGTTGTGAGCTCTTTGGTCCACATGGTGTGGTGCAGGTGTTGATCTTATCCTTTTGACCAGCTAGTCCAGACTTTGCTGGAGAGTGCATATTTCCACAATTGGTGATATAGGGGTAACTCTCACTGGCCTGAGTGTTTGGAGTTTAGAGGCAAGGGTTATCCTTGTACATGAGGCAGTTACAACAGTGCCTCAGAATGGACAAGTGCACCAGTTTAATGGGTGAAAGCAAAGATAACCGCACTTCAATCATGCCAGGAGGGGTGGTCATAAGTAGTAAGTACTGGGGCTAATTCCATGATGAACGAGTACTGCTGATGTCTCCCAGGTGTGATACACTTATTAATACAATAAACTGTTGAAGTGCAAAACTGTAATGCTATTTGAAGTGCAAGACAGAAAGAACTAGCAAGATCTAAGGGAAAAACTGGAGGCAGACTTCCGGCCACCTGTAATACTTTACCTCAGCTGTGCATTTATCAGCACCTTTCGCCAGTTGTAAGGCCGGTAAGCTCTGTAGCACATGTAGTAACTGCATAACACTATAATACAAATAACTGGATAGGCAGGGGTTCTAATCTCAATACTGGAAAGTGAGTGTGTGTGAGAATCATGTGTCAAGTGTGTGTGAGAATCATGTACTGTGTGGGTTATGCCATTTTTGACTTGTGTTCCACCCTTTACACTTCCCCTCAATTCAACTTATTAGTCCTGTTGATGACATTCACCTTAGAAGTACCTTTGGACTTGATGAAATTGTATAAGCTCTGTGGTGCATCTGACAACTGCAACAATATAGAAGACATAACTAGACAGGCAGGAGTTTCACTCCCAATACTGGCAACTGTGTGTGAGTGAAAATCATGCACTATGTGGGTTATACCATTTTTTACTTGTGTACTATCCTTTACTCTTCTCTGCACTCCAATTTAGTAGTCCTGTTGATGTCATTCACTTTAGAAGTACATTTGGAGTAGATGGAATTATATAAGCTCTGTGGCACGTCTGATAACTACCTAACAATGTAGTAGACATAGCTAGATAGGCAGAAGTTCTAATCACAATACTGGTAACTGTGTGTGTATCAGATACTGTGTGGCTTATACCATTTTGATTTGTGTACCACCCTTTACAAGTCCCCCACCCTACTTTACTAGTACTGTTGTTGTCATTCACCTTAGAAGTACCTTTGGACAAGATAAAATCATGTAAGCTGAATGGCACATATACTAACTGCGTAATACCATAATACCAA
Organism: Protopterus annectens; assembly: GCF_019279795.1. Classification (NCBI taxonomy): domain Eukaryota; kingdom Metazoa; phylum Chordata; order Ceratodontiformes; family Protopteridae; genus Protopterus; species Protopterus annectens. Next base: position 1,874,942,771 of record NC_056741.1, on the reverse strand, counting down.
TAACTAGATAGGCAGGAGGTCTAATCTCAATACTGACAAGTGTGTGTGAGAATCATGTATTGTGAAGGTTATAGCATTTTGAGTTGTGTACCACCACACACATCCTAATTTAGCAGTCCTGTTGATGTCATTCACCTTACAAGTACCTATGGACAAGGTGAAATTATTTAAGCACTGTAGCAAGTCTGATAACTGTGTAACACTATAGTCAACATAAATAGATAAGTAGGAGTTTGAGTAGCAGTTCTAATCTCAATACTGGGGTGTGTTTGTGTGTGGATCATATCTTGTGTGGCTGATACCATTTTGATGTGTGTACCATACATGGCAGGTGACCACCTCCTCATGCCATTACTTTATATAGTGTGGTAATGGCATCTGCCTCACATGTCACATGTGAAACCATTGTACAGACCACATCAATCTTCTCTACAGATGTGTCTGGAACATCCAGATATGTGGAACCTATTAGTGCTCTGTTTGCCTTAACAATGCCCATGTATGTGATATTGTTGCCAAATACGCCACAGTGAGTGTACTGACACATATGGCAGCATCAGGTATCATACCCGACTGAAACAGCATACTGATATAATGCCTGCTACCCACACACTTGTACAGGGTTGTAGGTGCAATACACGAGTCCAGATGCTTGGTTTTACAAGTGAATTGTTCATGTCATGGGTCACATTAAAGGTTGGGAAATGTGTGGACTGACATATTGTGGTCTCATTCAGTATATATCAGAAACAAATGGCATCATGACAGGTGTGTGTATACATTTTATATCCACTGTATAGCAATAATGTTTCACACATGTCCCTACCTTAGCCAGTTTGTCCAACACATTTTGCTGGTGTCTGTCCAGACATCTTGCACTGACAGGTTGTGAGGTATGCTACAAGAATGTTACATTCTCTTCTGATAGGCCCCTGTGGTGACCACTGTGATGAAATACAATTAACCCCACCACAAGTGAACATGCACATAAAACAATATGGCTATTAGTCATAGTTGTGTGCATGGTAACTTGCATACCCTCCATATGCCTCGGGTATTGCCAAAGCACAACTGAACAGTTCCTTACTCACCATTTTTAGGCTGCTGTCCCATATGCAGACCTGAGTGACCTATGTAGTTGCGGGAGAGAAGTATTGTCAGCAGACTCATATCTGCCCTTGGTAAAGGATGGATGCAGCATGTCTTCACATTTAAAGTACAACACCCAATACTACACAATTTGCTGTCCTTCACCATAGATTTGCACTTCTGTGCATTAGAAATCCCCAACCACAACTGCAATCTGACCTGGCACATGCATGTAGATACTGTACAGATACAAGTAGGTCTCATGCAATACTCTAATAAACCCACTGGGACCTTACCTACATACTCCTTGTCCATTGTGTGGGTGCCACCCACCTCCAGGAAGTGGGGCTTTGTACCCCGATGTTGTATTATGATGGGTGGCCCAAGCTTGGCAAAGAGCTCCTCATTTGGTGTCAGTGGGGGCTGCATGGCTGGGCCCCCACCTGTGGTTTTGGGGTCCCTGGCCAAGGCAGCAGCCCTTTGCTAGGCATGACGTATGAGGCTGGTGGCATGAGCCTTATAAAAAAATAAGCAACTCCTCACCAAAGCAGCTAGAATTTCAGTTGCAAATTTGCACCTTATCTCCACCCTACTTTATGCCTCTCCAATATATTCCAACCCAAGGCAATGCGATCTAAATAAACTCGAGACCTGCTACAACAAAATCGTCAAATTCGCCATCAGGGCATCCTACCACAATCACCACTGTCTCTCACTTACTGAACTAGGCTGGCTAGAACTTCCTCACCTCCTTCAATGGTATTAACTCGCACTCGCTCACAGACTGGTTAACCATACTCTAAAGGTCCCATCCCTCCAGTATCTACTCCAACCCTATCTCACCACCAGACCACTATGATCCAGCAACAAAAATCAATTACACGTTACTAGAGCCCATAACACTGCTGGAGAAGCACTATTCTCCAGCACTATAGCCAAATTATGTAACAGCCTCCCCCCACAATAACCTCTCTACCATCATGCACCCACTTCAAAGCTTTACTTAAAGCACACCTAAAAACATGCTGGCTATGCCCTTGTAACTCTCCCCTCTAATTTCTCCCACTCCATCTACCCTCTACCTCTTTTCCACCCCAGAAGCTACCTTTGATTACAACAAGCTCTGATACTTCCATGCCTATCTACTTATTATATGGCAGTAACTTCTTATTGTAACAATTGTTAATATCTGCTATGACTTCGTGGATAGAACAGATGCTAGTTATCTACTGAATGTACTATGTTCTTCATCAATAACTATATTTTAATTGTTAGGATTCTTCATCTGTAACTATGTCTGTAATAATTTAATTTGTGGAGCTTTTCTCCCTGGGCCTCCACTGAAAATGGTCCTGCATCCAGTCAGACATTCCCAGTCAACAAATGTAAATAAATAAAATATGTGCATGCGTGCAGGCCAACCTAATTTACCCTGTGGACAGGGTCATCCCACAGGGTGGTCCCCTCCTGCAGATGTTGCTCACTTTGACATAACAGTACTGTGTGGTTCTGTAGTAAGGCTTCTATTATCAGGTTAAATTCTGCTGGTGAAAAGGTTTCCTGCTAGTGATGTGACATTGCACCTGGTAGACACTAACAGGGAAACACATCACAGGACACCATACATTTGGCAACAGTATATCCAGTACCTGCACATGTACCTTGAATACCAGTAGCCAACACTCACAACCATACCAGTAGCCACCACTCACAATCACACCATACCTCTGTAAACTATCAGCACAGTATCAGCTTCCATTGCACTCCTGGCCCTGATGTGTCATATTCCCCCCAATGATGGACAGTTAATTGCATAAACCTCTATTCACCCATCATTACTGTGTAGAGGGATGATAGTGGCCATCATCCATGTGGATGGGGTGTGGATGTTGCTGAGGCTGTGTTTGAATATGGTGTGTGGTGGAACTGTGAGCACATGCCTGAGTTCATGTAGGATGCAGACATGGATGCTATCAGGCCCCATGGAGACTTGCTGTTGTAGCCTTTCAGTAGGCAATATGTACCTGCACACCATTGTTGAGGAGAGGGGTGCAATTGATGTGCATATCTCCCTATATGGATGGGGGGACAGGGGGGTGATGTTCACACCTAACCTGTCTGATGCAGGTTGCCTGTAGCCATAACATGTGTGTATGAGCTGTAATTTAACACCAGTAGATGGTGAATTGTGTTGTTGCCTCTGGGATTGACTACATATGAGGAGACACCCTTGTGACTGGCCTTGGCAATGTGGCTATGTGTGATTTGTACTCATAGTTATCCTTACATGGAGTTACCTCTGACCTTACATGCTTGTTCAGATAGACGTGGACATACTTCCAATTTGTTGTCTGCACCTATGTGACCATGTACAGCAATATAGGAACCTATTATGTGGTTTGTGTATTGCTGCTGTCGACCAAAGGGGATTAATTTACCTTGGTGGAGGTGGCTTTTACAGGTCAGGTATTGCTGAGTGTATAAAGTTGCAGTGGATATAGAAGTGTATATACCCCTGTTACAATGTCTGGTCTTTGTGCTATTGTAACTTGACACCACAATAACTCATTTCAACACAATTCCAACCTTTAATGTGACCTATAGCCTGTACAATGCCATTGCAAACATAACACTCTGTTGTGGTAAAAAACATATGCAAATTGAAATCAGGACAATAAGCTGATTGTATGTGTGTGCATACCCTTAACCAGATACTTTATGGAAGCACCTGCTGAGATAATGACAGCATTCAGTCGTCCCACCTTGGAGTCTATCATCATGGCACATTTTTACTTGGTAATAGTTGCCCAGTCTTCCTTGCAATAGCAGTACAAATATGTCAATTACTGAGACCATATCCTGTGCACAGCCATAGTCATCGCAACCTACAGAGTTTCTATTGGATGTAGGTCTGGCCGGCATATTCCCAAAATGTAATTTCCATCTGGTAAAGCCATTCTTTTGTCAATTTGCATGTATGCTTGGGATCATAGTCATGTTTGCAGACAATATCTCTCTTCATCTTCACCTTTCTAGCAGATGACTGACAGTTTGGGGTCGTAACCAGTTGGTATTTGCAACTGTTCATAATTCCCTCCATCTTGAGTAGAGGCCCAGTTCCAGTTTTGCAAAGCAACCCCACAGCATGATACTGCCACCACCATGCTTCACCAGGGTGATGGTGTTCTTTTGGTGATGCAAAGTGTTGTGTTGGGCCAAACATGCATCTTGAAATTGTTGGCCAAAGGTTCGACCTTGGTATCATCAGACCATGGCACATTGTCCAACATGCTTTTTGGAGACTAGCTGTACTGTTTGGCAATGTTTGTCCAGCCCTGGACATTTTTCTGTGTAGGAAAAGGTTTCTGTCTAGCAACCCTACTCCATAGGACAGACATATGGGGAATACAGAAGAATGTTGTCACATGTGCTGCACACCCAGTACTTACTAGGCATTTCTGCAGCTCATTCAGTGTTGCTGTCTGTCCCCTGTCAGTCTCCATGGCCAGTTGTCATCTTGTCATGTCAGCCATTTCGGATGGACGTCCATGTGTTTGCAGTGTCACTGTTGTCCCATATCTTCTCCACTATCTGATGACTGTCTGTACTGTATTCCATGGTATGTCCAATGTTGGAGACATTTATTCTACTCTTCACCTGACTGATACCTTTCCACAATGAGTTCCCTTCAGTGCTTTGTAAGCTCTCTGCCAAACATGTCTTTTGCTGTATCAGGCAACAGGGTCAATATCAATGTCAAATACATCCTACTAGGACAGTCTTGTTAATTGATGGCATGGGTGTTACCAAAAAGAGAATGCTGTGATTACTGCAAGAGGTGCATCACCAAGTAGTGGTGTATGTGAGTGCACATGTATGCAACCAGTTTATAGTACATTTCTTATGTTTTATATTTCCTCCCCTAACAGATTTGTTTGTTTGTTTGTCAATAGAATTGTACAGATTATGGGTCACATTCAAGGTGGGAAACATTTTGATAGGATTGTCTATGGTCTCACTTTTGTATGGTACCAAACCTGGTATTTCAACAGGGGTGTGTACACTCTTGATATCCACTGTATGTAGGTGTTCATATAGCTGTTTGTGGTAGGCATGGACAGAGGGTCATAACACAATTGCACACTTCTCCGATTACACCCTGATAATCATGCCTATTCTACTACCCATATCATTGTCATGGCAATGCAACAGCCAGTACCTGTAAACATTTATGGCTGTTGTATGCACTGAAACTGATATTACACACAGGTAGAACATGCGCAACATATTTATATACATAGATAGGTAAGTTGATTGGACAGTAGGCTTTGCTATCATAGTGCTAACCTGGACAATGTCCCACATTCATATCTAGATGATTATGTTATGGTTTCATTGTTAACAGACTTGACAATGTTATGCATAACATAACACAAGTCTATGTGTATGTGACTGCAGATATCAGGCACACATGAGATTATAAGACAGTACAGTTGAATGGTATGAACTCACTATATCACATGTATTTCAACACACAGTTCTGCAACAGTATTTTACTCTGCACGTGCTCTGTATAGTTCTATGATATTTACAGGATAAAATGTGTATCATAGTTATATGCACAGGTAACATATGGATATGAACAACATCCCAGTAGTTAGCCTAGCAGTGACACATTCACTGGTGTTTCATAAACACTCCAGTAGTTGCCAAATGTCAGCTGTCTTTTCCTGGGGTGAGTCAGGGGCCTAGGCTGTGATCTATGTCACTACAGACACAGCCATATGCTATGGCCATCTGTACTGTTCAGCAGTACATCAGTACATCAAGTCTTGTTGAGAAACATATTCTTTGAAAACCCTATTTTCCAATATTACAGGCCACCTACTGCATTCAATTACATGCTTACTTATTTCACATACCTTTTGTTTTTGTTTTTCTGGATTTTTCAGAGATATTTTTTTCTTTTCCTTCCAACAGGAGTAGCTTTTAAGTAATGCACAGTCTATGACAGATGTGTTTTAAATAGATGGCAGCTTGTCTTTTGTAGGCAATTCACATGACCATGTGATGGCCTGTGCACCAATTGGTGTCCCACAGTTGCTAATTGCATGCAGAGCAGCTGTGTAGTTCTTCCAATTGCCAATGTCATGGCAACACACTCCTGTAATTGAGTACTCCATGTGGACATTGGCCCTTTCCCTTCTCTGTGAGGAAGACATCCTGAAGATGTGTGAGTTGATAATCCTTACAACAAGACTTGTGGAGACAAGCCAACTAAATGCTGTAGAAGATTCAAGACTTAGGGCCATTATGTGAGTGTTGCTGTTATATGTTTTTAATACAGCTAGTTTAACAGGGTTTATCTGAACATGTACTTCTGCATGGGTTTCAGTCAGACAAAGTTTTATGTCTGCATACTGTAGGGCCATCCACATAATGGCCAGAGGTTTGCCTGATATGTTTGGTCTGTTCCCCAGACAGGTGTTGTCCTTGGAAAATTAGTAGCGTACTCTGGTGATTGCAATCCGTACATGGTTACATCCAGTTGCGTTTTTGACTTTATATCCCTCAGAAAAGATATGTTACAACTAACAATGTAACACCAGCAACATTCTCAGTGTATAACAGCAATATTCCAAGTACGGCCATGTGTTTGGGCCTTTGTCCCTCAATTATGTCATACAGAAGGAGTTTGATAGGTATGTGGTCTATCATTATTTACTGCTGTCATTCCTGCTGAGGGGAAAGGCTGGAAAACAGGGTCTATATTATATAAGTGAATGCACTAAATTGTGAACGCTATATAATTGACCTACTAACACTGAATAAACAAAATGTTGAACAAACAGATCAGAAATTTTTTTCCTCAGGGAAAAAATTGCTGATCCATTAAAAAAATCCCACAAAATAAAGTGGGGGGCTTCACCCCCCACACCCCCAACGTGGGGGGGTTGTTCCCCCCACCTCCTAACTTAAATATACCAACTCCGAGATCGCACCACAGTGGAGGAAATAGCAAAGTCCTGAAAAAGGCCCAGTGATTATTTTTTTTCCCTAGGAAAAAAAATCACTGTTCCATGCTTTCGTGATTTTGTTATTTTGGGTAAGTCTGTTCGATTAAGCAGTGTTCACAATTTAGTGCATTCGCTGACTTAATAGGGACCCTGGAAAACATGTGGAAGTCTGTACATTTAAGAGGTCAGTGTATAGAGAATGCTGTTATATGCCCTTGTACCATATTTTAGGTGGGGGAGAGTAGGAAGTGTTTTAAAACTAGGGTGTTAGAACATGTGAGACATCTCACTGATAAGGAAGAAGACAGTTCTATAGCTGTACATTTGAATAAGTTTCACAATGGGGACAGTAGTGGGTTACAGGGTACTGTTTTGGAAATAGTCTGTTTCTCAGTTTGTTGAAACATTCATAACAGAACAATTGTCAATTACAGAAGCAAATACAATTTTAAAATGTGATACTTTCTCCGCTAGGGAGATAAATGAGGAGATTAACTGGAGGTTGTGTATTTAAATGTAATGAGGTGTTAATTGCTTCTTGTATGTAAGGCAAGTATGTCTTCTAATGTTTTACTCCTTGAAGGCTTTGGCCAGGACATCAGAGTATAATAAACTAGTGTGAATTACTGGTTGGTTGTAGTCCTCTTTACTATCTTCAGCCTAGTTAGTCATCTTGCCAACAGGTTGTTGTATGTCTGGCCATTGATTTTGTAGCAGTGTACTGTTCACTTATTATTTGGACTTTGGGGTGAGGGGCAGATGTGAGTGTCATGGCTCCTATTGTATGCAACTGTGCATGCTGACCCAGTTATGGGTGGTCTACAGCAGTATGTTTGTATGGGCATTTTGAGATGCATGTAGATATATATATATATATATATATATATATATATATATATATATATATATATATATATATATATATATATATACATACACACAGATACCCCCCCCACACACACACAGATACACACACAGCTCATGATTTGTAATATATGCACAAATCGTTATACACATATATGTATCTCCATACATATCTATCTATCTGTCTATCTATCTATCTATCTATCTATCTATCTATCTATCTATCTATGTATCTATCAATCTATCTAGCTCTATATGTATATGTTTCTTTTCATATATATATTTGTAGATACCAATCCTCCCTGATTGCAGAGTGTCTATTCCCTATTGTAAACTGGCTGTAATGCATGGTATGTTTGGAACAACATCCAAATGCTATACAGTTCAGATGGCTTAGTGGTACATTGCTGTTGCTATAGTGTATGGGCTGAAGACCTGCAACGGCTGCTTATTTTTTTGCTATACAGAACAAGGGCTGTTGGATTCAGAGTGATTAAGGCAGTTCTGAGCAGCATTAAATGGGTTTGAATGGGTTTGTGCAACAGTAAGCGATGCTAACATACAGTTAAATGAATAGGCATTTACACTGTTTAGGCTTTGCTTAGCGACCCTTTCCAGTGAGCATATCTGCTTAGCATTCATATTTCATCAATGCTTACACCTGCTAAGCATAGCAAAGCCCTGATAACCATTGCTCACATTCCAGTCTGATAAAATAGCAGAGCGATGACGTCATTTAGTAAGTTTATTTCATTTCCTGTACATAACATGCTTCTATGTGCTGTCATTACAGTAGCAAGTGATGTGAATATAGTATAAGGGACACTTCGGTATACATGGGTGGAATACAATTTTTTTTGTTATACATGGGTAGTATCACATGCTATATGCACTCACACTTGCATGTTATACCAGCTGCAGTGCACTGGTTGACAAAAATAATTTAACACATATTGTATTATTACATTAGTACTTTTAACACTGCTTTTCCATGTCAAATTAGGTTGCCTATTGCAGTACTCGAACCATGCACCCCTGCATTCAAAGCTGGGACTCTGTGTACTACACTGCCTTGTTCTTGGTGTTTGAACTGTATGTTTTTATGTATCTCCTATTGGATATTAAAATGATATTATTATTTTAACTGTAGACTACTATGTTTTTTTGACCATGTCATTGGGACTGCTGTCATGTACTAATGGCATACATTTCATTTGCAGACTTCTACCATCAATGTGGTAATTCATGAGAACAGGGTATTTCCTAAACAGGATGACAATACATTTTCTGATATTCATCTTAAGGCCATGACTCTGACACAGTCATTGTTCTCAGTGAGGCTTTTCTGTAAGATGTCAACATCACTTGGGGAATTTATAAAGGCTCCCAACTTGCAATTGTCTGGAAACTTTGTCAGCCAGAGTCCCCTGATGTTGGCATGGACTTCAGAGAAGTGGATACCAAACAGGAGAGGACCCAGGATAGAACCCTGTTGGACTCAACTCATGACCGCTCGGCGGTCTCAGTTTGAGACAGCTATTTTCACACTGTGAGTTCTATCTGTGAACGAGTTTGCAACTCACCTAGTGATATAGGGGTTGATGCCTAGCTTAGTGATTTTTTGCATGATTTCTCAGTGGGGAATGTTATCAAAGGGTTTGGCCAGATCAAGGTAGGCTGTGTGAGCCACCTTGCCTTCATCCACAGCTTGGGTGACTGACTCAAAGAAGTTGACCAGGTTGATTGACCAGACATGACCTACACTTCACAAAACCAAACTGTGTGGGATCATGAGTCTGGAGATTCCCATATCCCTGTTTATTAGGTGCATGATGATGCATTCCATAGCTTTGCATAACAGACTTGTCAGGCTAATGGGGCGATAGTTCCAGGGTCTGCAGTCGCTCTTCCTTTGTGGAGTGGGGTGACTGCAGCAGTGCACAGTTTGGTAGGGACAAAGCCTGAGGTGAGGCTGTGATTGAACAGGGCACACAGGTGAGGTTCCAGGTCACTCTGTAATTCATGTAGAACACAGCCAGGGATATTGTCAAGTCCCATAGAAGCTGTATTCCTGGCCTTGGACAGTGGTGTTTTAACCTGTGTAGCAGTAATACTGGGTGCCTGGCAGTCTACTGGTATTGTGACTGGTCCTTTGGGGGGGGGGGTAAAGTTGGCACTGAATCTGTTGGCCAGT